>NW_015404076.1:0-3031 GCF_001527695.2 Protobothrops mucrosquamatus
TCTCTCTCTCTCTCTCTCTCTCTCTCTCTGTCTGTCTGTCTCTCTCTGTCTCTCTTTCTCTCTGTCTCTGTCTCTCTCTCTGTCTGTCTCTCTGTGTCTCTCTTTCTCTCTCTCTCTCTCTCTCTCTCTTTCTCTCTGTCTCTGTCTCTGTCTCTCTCTGTCTCTGTCTGTCTGTCTGTCTGTCTGTCTGTCTCTCTCTCTCTCTCTCTCTGCCATTTTTTCCCATTGCACAAAATTGTCCGAACAGCCAAGTAAAGAGTATCTCTTTATGGTCTGTCAATCTGAGACCCCTCTGGGGGAAGACCTGAATGCCCCTCCTTGAATTCAATAAACAAAGAAGGAAGAAACGGCTTTTTTACCTTTGTTGTGTTCTGTGGTAATGTTCAGAAGGTGCCCATCTTTGTACCAGCTGATGGCTGGCGCAGGGTAGCCATTTTTGCCTGTGCACATTGCAATCTGAGGAAGGATAAGAAACAGTTGCTAGAAAGACCTTAAGCAAGTCCTGGGATTTCCATAGTGGGTGTGTATGTGTGAAATGCCAAGAGGGCCCCTGTTATTCCACAACCAAAAACCTTGCCTTTTTATCATGCATGTCACACCTATCAAAACAGGGCAACATAACCCTAGCTTCCATCTTGACTTTTTTTCACACACACCCCTCACCTCCGGAGATGCACCCTGGGAATCTGCTCACCCTTTGTATATTTACAGATATTTGTAAACTGTGGGCTACTAAGATGGGACACTTGTAACCCCTGTCTCTTTTATGCAGAATTCGGAGCCCTCTGAACAGAATTGCTCAAAACTGTTAGAAACAAAGACTCTTTAAAATCCCCCCTCCTCAAAACCAGCTGAAATTCACCTGTATATGTTCTCTCGTACTTTATAGCCCCTGGCCCTCTGAATTTTGAATTATAGCCCATGCCTACTTAACACTGGCCCAGGGGTAGGCAACCTTGGCTCTTTTATGACTCGTGGACTTCAACTCCCAGAATTCCTGAGCCAGCCACGCTGAGGGGAAAGGGAGAGGTTTCCATGCTGAGCCAGGCTGGCTCAGGAATTCTGGGAGTTGAAGTCCATGAGTCATAAAAGAGCCAAGGTTGCCTATCCCTGGCCTAGGCCTGTATTTCTCAACCTTGGCCACTCGGAGATGGGTGGACTTCAACTCCCAGAATTCCTGAGCCAGCATGGCTCAGCATGGAAACCTCTCCCTTTCCCCTCAGCGTGGCTGGCTCAGGAATTCTGGGAGTTGAAGTCCACCAGTCATAAAAGAGCCAAGGTGGCCTACCCCTGCGACTGGCCCATTCCTGCCCTTAAAGACCATTTGCAAATAGCAATTCTTTTACTTTCAAAAACTAACAAAGAGCAACAACTTCGGTGCTCCCCACCCCTCAAAAAAAAAAAAAAACAGGTCAAAAGCAGGTAATCCTCAATTTATGACCACAATTTCTGCTGCTAAGTGAGGCAATTATTAAGTGAGTTTTGCCCCCTTTTGTGACTTTTCTTGCCGCATTTGTTAAGCGCAGTTGAGTAACACGGTTGTTAAACGAATCTGGCTTCCCCATCCACTTTGCTTGTCAGACGGTCACAAAAGAGGATCACGTGACCCTGGGGACGCCACAACCGTCCTAAGTACATGCCAGTTGCCAAGCGTCGGAATTTTGATCCCCTGACCGTAGAGGGAAGGAAGCAAATGGTTGCAAGCGTGAAAAACGGTCATAAGCCACTTTTTTCAGGGTCGTCGTAATTTTGGACGGTCGGTAAATGAACTGTTGTAAGTCGAGGACCGCCTGTAAACGAACTCCCTGCATTTAAAGAGAGACAAGCTCACCTCCAAAGCAACATCAGCGGTCACAGAGAGGGTTCCGGAGTTACGCGTCAGCTCTGGTGGTTCGGGTGGATCTATAAAGAGAGAGAGAGAGTGATCCAGAGAGAGAGAGAGAGAGAGAGAGAGAGAGAGAGAGAGAGAGAGAGACAGAGACAGAGACAGAGACAGAGACAGAGACAGAGAGACAGAGAGAGACAGAGAGAGAGATGGTTGGGTGGATGGCTAGATATACATAAATGATAGATAGATAAATGGATGGATGGGTGGATGGATGGATGGATGGATCCGAGACTCACCTACACTTGCAAAACCAAAGCTTTTGCCTGGCAGAGAGCTGAAAAGGATAAAACAAACCTTCCAATAAAAGAAAAAAACTGCCCAGGAAAGTAATAAACCTGAGCAGGATTCCAGGAACTTAAAATTCCGCCATTGCTGTTTTATCAGAGAAGGGAAATGATGGAGTGTTTTCCGTTTGTCAGCAATGAAGGTGCTGGGCAAACACAGCTGCTTCTGTTTGGCCTGCTGTTTTTAAGCACCTCTCCGAAACCCCGGCAGGAGCAAAGCAAATGGAGGAAGGCAAGTGGGGGAGAGATGGGTTTACAGCAGATGGGGAAGAGAAACTGGGGATTGTAGGAAGAGCTTAAAATGGAGGAGGGGGTGACTTGGGGCTAATCACCAGGAGACAGTGAGTTCTAGTCCCGCCTTAGGCATGAAAGCCAGATGGGAGACTTTGAGCCAATCACCAGGAGACAGTGAGTTCTAGTCCCGCCTTAGGCATGAAAGCCAGATGGGAGACTTTGAGCCAATCACCAGGAGACAGTGAGTTCTAGTCCCGCCTTAGGCATGAAAGCCAGATGGGAGACTTTGAGCCAATCACCAGGAGACAGTGAGTTCTAGTCCCGCCTTAGGTATGAAAGCCAGATGGGAGACTTTGAGCCAATCACTAGGAGACAGTGAGTTCTAGTCCCGCCTTAGGCATGAAAGCCAGATGGGAGACTTTGGAGCAACAGGAGATTGTGAATTCTAGTTCTGCCTTAGGCACAAAAGCCAGAGGGGAGACTTTGAGCCAATCACCAGGAGACTGGGAGTTCTAGTCCCACATTAGCCATGAAAGCCAGCTGGGTGACTTTGGGCCAGTCCCATTCTCTCTGCTCAACCCACCTCGCAGGGTTCTTGTGGGGAAAACAGAAGGAGTATTAAATG
>NW_015404077.1:0-3031 GCF_001527695.2 Protobothrops mucrosquamatus
GAGAGGGAAAGAGAGGGAAAGGGAGGGAGGGAGAGAAGGAGAGGGAGAGAGGGAGAGGGAGAGAGGGAGAGGGAGAGAGGGAGAAAGAGAGAGAGAGAGGGAAAAGGAGGAAGAGGGGGAGAGAGAGGGAGAGAGAGGGAAAGGGAGAGAAGGAGAGGGAGAAAGAGAGAAGGAGAGGGAGAGAGGGAGGGAGGGGGAGGGGGAGAGGGAGAAAGAGGAGGGACCTTTTGACTCCTGTTCTTCCTGCTTTCTCCATCCAAGATCTTGCCACTTTGTTGACTAAGCAAGTGCTCTAGAGTCAAAAGGGCTGGTCTAGCAAACAAGAGGAAACTTGGGTTAGCATGAATGAACTTTGCATTGCTTTTCCCAGTAGGACCTCAGATTTAACAGCATTATGTTTTAAGGCAGGCTGGCTGGCTGGCAGACTGTGGAAAAAACAGTTTAGCCTGCCTTGCTTATCAAAACAAAAGCCAGAAAATAAACCTCTCTCAGTTGAACTGAAAGTAAAAACAGAGACCTTGCAGTGTGTGTGTGTGTATGTGTGTTTGTGTGCATGTGTTTGTTTGAAAAGAAAAACATCCCATCCTGGTTCTTTACCGCCAATGTAAAAGTCCACATATTCCAGGAAAATTGTGTCGATAAATATTGTAATTCTGGAAAATGAGAAGAGGGTCCCACATTTCTCTCCACTCCTCCAAAGAAAAAGATTTGTGAAGATGCTTCCTAAATTTCCAGTGATGGGTAGATGAGGGAGGGGAAGGAGGAGGAGAAGAAGCAAGGAAGGAAGGAAGGAAGGAAGGAAGGAAGGAAGGAAGGAAGGAAGAAAGAAAGAAAGAAAGAAAGAAAGAAAGAAAGAAAGAAAGAAAGAAAGAAAGAAAGAAAGAAAGAAAGAGCCATTGCGAATAGCCCTTTCAACAGTTACCAATAGGACTCCAATCCTAAACTTTGTTTAGATGCTCTAATTAAATTACACAGCATTTAAAATAAGGTCAGGGATGAACTTATGATCAAAAGTCTCTCTCTCTCTCTCTCCCCTCCCCTAAATGGACTTCTAAGGCTGATTCATGTTCCTTTTTCAAAGCCCAGCTGTGCTGGTTCTCATTCCTCTCGCAAACAGCTCTGCAACCACCAGTTTAATATCGGGTTATGATGTGGTTAACAATATTACATGCCAGGCATTTTGCTCTTTTATTTGCTTACAATGTTGTCTTTGCTGGATGCCAGCCCCACCCACCCGGCTCAAATGAGAATGGAGGTGCCAAGATATTAACAATTATTACTTTTTACAGTCATTTTTGGCAGCCCCTCACTTTTTTGGTGGTCTAGTGATTTTAAAGCCCGGGGAACTTTGAAATCTTAAACCCAAAGACGGAGGGAACATCTTCAAACGGACCGTTCCCCTTTTTCTGATTTTTCCCAACTGATTTCCAATTACGAAAACTTTTATGTAAAGATCACGCTTCCAAAGTGAAAGTTGATACCGTGGTAAGCTTTGATTGATTCAATTATCTGCAAAACCTCCACATGGGGGCTGCAGATGGCTGCCATCTTGATTTTTTGGGGGGGGGACTTTTCTGTGTTGATTGAAATTTAGGATTTGGATGACGGGGTCTTACAGCTGTGGATGCAAAGCAAGGGGAAAATGTGAGGAGGACTGCAATCTAAAGTACTCTTCATAGAGTCTCTCCCTTTCTTTCATACACCCACTCACACACACCCCACACAGACAGACAGACAGACAGACACACCCCTACCTGAAGATTATGATTAAATTGAAAACATCTCCTCTAACAGACCAAGTGGGGCACTTCAGCGGATCAGCAGTTAAGCTTCAACACAGGTATTTAATTGTTGCGTCATCCCCAACAGCTCAACAGGACAATCTCTTTGCTATATTAAAACACACAGGCATACACAGAGAGAGAGAGAGAGACAGACAGACAGACACAAGCACCAACCAATCTCAACTCAGGAAGCTAGAAAGAAAACACAGAACACCCTCTCTTCATGGAACTAGTCCCTGGTGCCCAAAAGATTGGGGGCCATTGAGCTTCAGAACCTAAGTCTTGTTGACATATGCATTTTTTTAGGAGCTATTCCCAAGCCAGCAACATCTTTCTTTCAAGATACACTGTGGCTGTATCCAGATGGATCTTTGAGCAAGCTACACCATCCATCGTAGGGTTTTTACTGGGGTTTCCAGGGCTGAAAAGTTCAGCGCTTACCGCTGAAGCCTGTCTATGCTGGAGAAACCTCCGGGGTCATCTCATCCAGCCCACTGCTTAGTGCAGGAACTGGTGAAACCATCCCATCTAGGGATGGGAAGATCTCATCAAATGTATCCCCGCTGAAAAGTTTAATTCTATTTGATGAAATCCTGGGGATACCTGAACAGAACCTGTTGGGCTGAAGGCAACGCTACTTCTTGGAAGAGGCAAATTCACCCCAAGGTCTCCCTTTCTAAATCAAAATAGGAAAAGAAGGGGATGCCTTTTTCAGGTCCTGTAGGCTGAAAACTTAGCTTTTCTTAATCCTTTTCTGGGACTTGGGAGGAAACTTGAGCAAAGCGGAACTCTGCAACCTCTGATCAAATTTATTTATTTACCAACGCGTTGCTGTGGCTCAGTCTGGTTTTTTTTTCAAAAAAGCATGGTTTTACCTGTCACAGGTGTGACATCTATATAATAGTAGGTATATAGAAACACGCAGGTATTCGAATGCAACGTTGTGTCAAAATTTCAAAACAATCGGTGAAGAACTTTCGGAGATTTAAGATTTTGAACAAACGAACATTTACATTTTTATTTATATAGATTCCTTTATTTATTTTTTAAAAATGAAGATTCCTTCTGTCCCCAAACTCCAAGACAAGGATTCTGGTGTGCAAGGCAGACCAGTCTCAAACCATGGATCAGCCTCAGGTTCAGCAGCTGTGAGGTGGACCCATAAGTAGATCAAAAACTCTCCTTTCGGTGTGCTTTTCAAGGGAGTTCTCCCTCCTCCCAACCCGAGGAGAAAAACCCAGGCTCTT
>NW_015404078.1:0-3030 GCF_001527695.2 Protobothrops mucrosquamatus
ATAGGGGTTTATATTTTTTGTATTTTTTGTATTTTGTACGTGTACCTGTTTTAATATGCTGTGCACCGCCCTGAGTCCTTCGGGAGAAGGGCGGTATATAAATTAAATTATTATTATTATTATTATTATTATTATTATTATTATTATTATTATTATTATTATTATTATTATTATTATTATTATTATTATTATTATTATTTTATTCTATTCTATTCTATTCTATTCTAATCTATTCTAATCTATTCTACTCTACTCTATTCTATTCTATTCTATTCTATTCTATTCTATTCTATTCTATTCTATTCTATTCTATAATTCTATTCTATCCTGTAATTCTATTCTATTCTATCCTATTCTATTCTATTCTATTCTATTCTATTCTATTCTATTCTATTTCTATTTCTATTTCTATTTCTATTTCTATTACTATATTCTATTCTATTCTATTCTATTCTATTCTATTCTATTCTATTCTACTCTACTCTACTCTACTCTACTCTATTCTATTCTGTAATTCTATTCTATTCTATTCTATTCTATTCTATTCTATTCTATTCTTTAACCTTCCTATTATTTACACAGGTAAACTTTACAGCGGTAGAGAATGGACCAATTTCTGCAAACATCTGTGGGCTGTTCCCCTTTACCAACTACTCTGTCCAAGTACGGGCAAAATATCTGCACACTTCTGCTATCCAAAGTGATGGAGATCCCTTTTGGAGCGACTGGAGTTTGGAGAAAGTGGCAAGGACCCTTCCAGCAGGTATGGGGATTCAGTTATTTTTAGCTGACGTAATGGTGTTCCCCCATTGCTGTCTTGCAAGAGGCTGGGATTTCACGCACCTGAACCAACACACAACCTTTATTCATTAGTTCTACAACTCAACAAGAACTTCAAAGGAAGCCCAGAATAGACAACAACCGAAATTTAGCCTCGGTGGATTTTTTTTTATAAAGAGGGGGATAGCTGTATTTCAAGTGATTTACAAAAGAGGTCCCCAATCTTTTAGGCACCAGGGACCGATTCCGGGGAGAGAGGTTTTTCCGCAGATCGGAAAGCGCGTGGTTTTGTGTGCTACCTGCATCTCACAAATGGGGCTTTGCTTGTTTGTGCGGACCGGTTGTTGGCATGCCATGGCCCGGTACTGGTCCGGTTGGGAACCCCTGATTTACAATACAGGTTTAAGTTCTTAAAATCTTCTGAATTCAGCCCTTTCCTAAATTTGGGCTGATTTTCCTTTCTGGGATAATTAAATGGCCAAAAGTCTGCAAGGCTTAAGGCATCAGAGTAACAGAATATCTGACTTGGAAGGGCCCTTAGAGGTTTTCTAGTCCAACCCACTGCTCAAGCAGGAAACCCTATACCTGTGGTGGCGAACTTATGACACGCATGCCAGAGGCGGCACTCAGAGCCCTCTCTCGGGGCACATGCGCTGTTGCCCCAGCCCTGCCTTCCCCCGCGCCCCCCTCCTCACTAACAGCCCCCCTGGAGGAGAGTCGCCCCTGGGTGCGGCCCGTGCAGAACAGCGCAGCCAAGGACATGGCAGCCGGGCAGTGGGAACAAGACTCCGCCCTCGTGCCCCTTCACGTGCAGATGATGCTGCCGGGCGCGGGCAGAGGGCGTGGCCACCATGGTGCTGCTGGGCCACTTGGGCAATCTGCGGCAGGCCGTGGAGGTGGTGGGTACCCACGAAGCAGGGACGGTGTGGGAGGTGGGGGGGTTTGGCACTTGGTCTCTAAAAGGTTCGCCATCACTGCCCTATCCATTTCAGACAAATGGCTGTCTAATCTCTTCTTCAAAACCCCCAGTGATGGAGCACCCACAACTTCTGGTGGCAACCCATTCCGCTGATTAATTGTTCTCTGAAGTCCTCCCCACTTGAAATGCTGAATGGATAGTTCTCGCCCATTCCAATGATTTGATTGATAGCTTTGAGAAGTTCTTAGTTTTTCCTAGAACGTTGCACACAGCGGCAGCCGCAGCCATCCGAAATGACCCAATCTTGATGCAAAGTCATGTTTATAAATGTGGGCAAGGAAATCAACACCCTGGAGAGCTCCCCTGGAGCCGTTGCTTTCATTAGGCAATACAACGAGATGTTGTCTCAGCCAGGAACTTCAAATAATCCTCGACTTACGACCACGATCGGGGACCAGATATTTTTTTTCCATTGCTAAGCAAGGCAGTTCTTAAAGGAGCCCGCCCTGATTTTTATGACTTTTTGGCCAGCGTTGTTAAACAAATCGCTGCCGTTGTTAAACGAATCGTGCGGCTGTTAACGCGAAATCCAGCTGCCCTCATTGACTTGGCTTGTCGGAAGCCAGCTGAGAAGATTACCAAAGATGATCGCGTGACTCAGGACACTGTCAACCATCATCAATCATGCCGGTTGCCAAGGGCCCGAATTTGGACCACACAGATTGTAAGGATGCCACAAGGCTTGTAAACGCAAGCACCGGTTGTAAGTCACTTTTCCCCCCCATACCTTTGTAACTGTGAAGAGTCACTAAATGTATGGTCGTAAGTGGAGGACTATTTGTAAGACCTTATGAAGACAAAGAAGATATGTTCTGCTCTAGGAACCCCCAGGGGAAAACCCTGGTTCTTTTCTTGCAAATCACCAGGCTTGATTGTATCAGAAGATGTGGACAGGGGTCCCCAACCCCCGGTCCATGGACCAGTACCGGGCCGCATCATGCCAGCAACCGGTCTCCACAAACAAGCAAAGCCCCATCCACGAGATTCAGGCAGCACGCAAAACCACGCACCTTCCGGTCCGTGGAAAAACTTCTCTTCACGGAACCGGTCCCTGGTGCCCAAAAGGTTGGGAACCTCTGGATGTGGACACAACTGTCTGATCCAGGGGTCTTCAAACTTGGCCCTTTTATGCCTTGTGGACTTCAACTCCCAGAATTCCTCAGCCAGCGTGCCTGGCTGAGGAATTCTGGGAGTTGAAGTCCACAAGGCATAAAAGGGCCAAGTTTGGAGACCCCTGCCCTACTTGGTATCTTTAGCAAAGCAACTCCCAG
>NW_015404079.1:0-3030 GCF_001527695.2 Protobothrops mucrosquamatus
TAATGTTGAATCATTTTAATCTTTTAAATATTTTTTACTTGTTTCTATAATTTGTAAGCTGCCTAGAATAACCTAGTAGGGTTGACAGGTGGCATAGAAATTTAATAAATAAAATAAAAAATATGGCCCTTCTAAAATGGCTTTTAATGTCTAATCCAGTGCTTTTCAATTTTCACAACTTTTAAGTTACATGGACTTCAACGGCTAGATGGGGAATTAGATCAGTGTTTCTCAACTGTGGCAACTTTAAAATACACACACTTCATGTATTTTAAATTTGCCACAGTTGAGAAACACTGATCTAATCAATAATTTGAAAAAATCTGCCATATTTTGATGATCAGTACTACATTATAAATACTAGACTTCAATTTTTGGTTTGAAAAGGCCAATTTTACTTTTAATATTTCTTGGTTTATGTTCCCAGATGTTAATACAGTATAAAACTGCAGAATTTTCTGAAACTTCTACCAAAAATATTTTAGTATTTGATGCCAGTCCTATTTATTTGGCATTGAACAAATATAATAATTAATTACACCTAAAAAGCCTTTCTTGTGATACTTTTCAATTAATATTACCTAGTTCACTTGTGATTGGTTGCTTTCCAGGACCTCTGCAGGTTAGTACAACTAATTTATATGGCCTACCCAGAGTACCTAATGAATTAAATTGATTTCCGAAAGGCATGTAGATAATTTCCCAGTTCTTTGATGGGTCACCCTGGTGGCCTCCTTTGGGGGGGCTGATCCCTGAGATCCCCTTGGTTTATCAAGACCCTTTGGGAGGTAAAGCATCAGAAACAATGCCTGGAATGCTAGTGGAAGAAGTCTAAAAGCAAATCCAATTGAGCATGGGTATGGATCCTGCAGCAATAGGAGGGATGTTGTGTGCTTACTCCTCCTTCCTTATTGCATCAAATGGCTGCATCCAGAAGCCTTGCATTGGATGATGAATTCCATTCTGGGAGGAAACAGTATTGTTGTCTTTACTGGGGCACTGTACAGCATATTGCCAATAAAGTAGCTTCAATGTGCATCATTATGGAAGGTGAGTTTCTGACTGCCTTGAAATATGTTGTGGATACCTTCTTCTGAAGAAGTTATCTCTGGATCCAGAGAAGCTAAATAACTACCAAGTTATCGGCAGCTGGGTAAAGTCGATGAGATGGTAGTGATGGAGCACTCTGGATAAAGTGAATTATCTGGACTTTTTGTGGTCAAGATTCAGGACCTTAAAGAATACCCAGAAACTAGTTGGTCCAAAATTTGTACTGACTATATCCTAGCTAAATTATTTTAAATCCATTGTTCATGGTGCATCTCTTTTTACCTACATTGATTAGACATGACATATCCCCAGGGACTAGGAGGCTGGCCATATATTGTACAATCTCAATATACAAGAAAGGGAACAGTGAAGATCCAACTAACTATAGACCCAGCAGTTTACTGAGTGTACTAGGTAAACTATAAACTAAGAATCTAAATTAGAAGTTTTAAGACTGCATAAGATCTGAACAAGAACAAGCTGGATTCTAAAAGTGCTCCACCATGGACCACATTTTTGTATTGTACCATGTTATACATAAGCACTTGTACAAATTAAAGTCTCTCTTGTGCATGACCTTTCTTGTCTTTAAGGCTGGATTAATTCCATTTCATGGATAATCCTGTGGGAAGGGTTTCAGAATACAAATATTGACAAATATCTTTGTTCTCTAATTTAGAAAAGCTATTTGGATACCTTAAAGTGAGGTGTGACTTGCCTGGGTAGCTATTCAGACTCATAAGCATAGAGAGAGACAAAGGCTGTTTAATTATTATATTAGCTTCATGACGATGGCTTAAATCAGCGGTTCTCAACCTATGGGTCGCGACCCCATTTGGGGTCGATCGACCATTTCACGGGGGTCGCCAAGCAAGGCTGTCCGCCATTTTTTCCTTTTCCGGCGGGTATCTTACCTCCCTTGAGCTGGGCCAGCTGATGGTCGGCCTGCTCCGTCTCTGCCGCTTGCCAGCTATGCCTCAGCCGGCGCAGGGGGCAGAACCATGCATGTGCGGCGCTCCTGGGCAGGGAAAGTCCTCGACTTATGACCGGTTGGGTAGTCCTTGACTTATGACTGGTTTAGTCCTCGACTTACAACCGGTTTAGTCCTCGACTTACGACTGGTTGGGGGTCGCATTAAAAAGGTTGAGAACCACTGGCTTAAATCATCCTGACTTCCATATTTCTAACATTTCTGGCACAGAATCCCCTTTTCTCTATTTGGATGATGCAGCAATCATCTTGCATACTCCCATTAGACTTAGAAGGGCCATACAGGAAAAAAGAAAAAAGCTGAATGTAAGTTACAAAAAATCTATTTTTTTTCTATTCACAAGACAGCCACAGCAATACAGATGGATAATAAATAAAATAAAAATGAACAGGTGTGTACCTTCACATATTTGGGAGAGTACACTTTTATGTACAGAAGATTTGGAAAGGCTCCCAGGAATACATAGCTCTAGCAGCTTCAAAATTATCAGTGTTTTTAAGAGGTTCTTTTACATTAAAGGAAGGGAATTAATATTTCAGCATTAAAATTGTTTGAAGCTAAAACCCTTGCTCAGAGTCTATTCAGACCCCAGGAAAGCATACTGAAACTCATACAAACAAAACATTTAAGATCCACCTTACTGCCCTAACACAGTACTCAGACTCAAGAGGTAAGGTCATAATATATTGGCTGAAGATTGCTTTCCTATGATATTAGAAATAGAGGATTTTGTTTGAGACTGTCTTTTATTTACCTTTCATGTTCTGTAAAAATTAAGCAGTAATGTTAAAAAAAAAAAGCTAGATTGGAGATATATTTAGTGTAGATCTAAGAACCCCCATGCAGACAGTTCAGCATCTGTCAGGGGGTCAGTCTTGGTAAGCATGTTTTACGGGGTAAACTCTTGGAAGAAGCCCACCAATGACTTGGTTTCTCATGAAAATGACAAGGCATGTCTCCAAGCCTGTTTAAACCCTCTTCAAAAATTC
>NW_015404080.1:0-3030 GCF_001527695.2 Protobothrops mucrosquamatus
AGAGAGAGAGAGAGAGAGAGAGAGAGAGAGAGAGAGAGAGAGAGAGAGAGAGAGAATGTTTGTTTGTTTGTTTGTTTGTTTGTTTATGCCATCCAACTCTCAATTACAGTATTCTATAGCAGTGTTTCTCTTTTTGTTCTGGGGGGAAAAAACCCTACATTTAAAAATTAAGTTTTGTTTTGTTTTGCCTTATATTTATTGTTACTATATTAAAAATTAAAATTGGTGCATTTATTTATTACAAATGTAAAAATAATGTGAAATTCATTATTTTAATTATTATTTTATTTATTATTTTATTAACAATAACAATAATCTTGTGGACCCTTGAAAGAGTCTTGGGGAATTCCCAAAGACCCTCGAACCACACTTTAAGAAACACTGCTCTAAAGTGACAGACTGTAGAGTTTCACTTGATAAGAAAATTTGAACGCTGCCATTGTCCTGGTAATGATGGACAGCTGAGCCAAGGGGTTCTTTTTAGGATTCAGAAGCAATAAGCAAACTTAAGGAATGTAAACAATGCAACAAAAGTTTATTTGCTGCAAGACTGAAAGTACAGAGAGACGCATAAGGAAATTACAGTATTATCCCAATACATGCCAGTTCTTCAAGGCAGCAGATGATCTGCCAGCTGGTCCCATAGCATAAGACTTTTTTGAATGGTCTACATTGAAGTCCTGCAAAATGCAATTGTCCGCAACTGCTTTTTAATTTTTTCTATTTTGATCATGAGCTTGTCCTTGGGCGAAGCGTGAAGGGCAACCTTACCTGGATATGACTGAATCTTTGCAGGTATGCTATCAGGGAGCAACTTGATGCTGAGCAGAAGAATCATATACTTAGCTTTGTGTCAGTTTTCTACATTGGAGGAACTCCAAGTACAAATAGCTAAGCAAGAAAAGAAGTAAATTACTTTCAGCCTGTTAGTTTGAAGTGAAAAATCTGACACTCTACTATACTTTCTCACCCAATCTTCCCCAATGTCAATACAGCCGGAGAATGTAGCATCTCTTCTTTACCATTAAAAAGAACCATTGCAATGTTGAACAAGAGTGTTTCATTTGGACTGAAGGCTATTCTGTAAATCTTTACAGTAAGTGGGTAGGTAAACTGAGCAGGTGTCCCTAACTACCTGATAAAGCAGATCTGTGATGAGTGATATTATCAGGAAGAAGGTCTGGTCTTGATCAAGACAAGGTAGTCATGAATTATATTCAATTTACATTTGTGTAGAAAGACAACTGATATAAAATCAGTGGAAACTGATGCCGCATTCATACCGCTGAGTGTTTATTTACTTTATTTATGTAATCCAATTTGGACTCTGAGTAGTTCATAAATAGTAATATAAAAGCCGGTGCAAACCGAAAACAAGAGGGCAACTAGGCACAATATACAAACAGAAAGCAAAACAAAAACAAAAATCAGACATACCCAAGGAGCCTCATTTGTCACATCATAAGGTCTGGAAGAACAATCAGATCTTCAACGTTTTATGGAATGCCAACAGAATGGCAGCTACCTGGATCTCACTCCAAAGGGCTCTAGGAATATTTGGGCATCTATTATATCATTAGTAACAATGCAACAAATCTTCAGTAATTGTGGCAATCCTAACCAAAGGCTTGGCTTGATTTTGTTTTAAACCCTGTGTTTTGTTTTGTTTTTTTGAATACTGATCAGCTTCCCTGGAAATATATGGAATATTGTTATGTTTTAAATGTCTCTAAAGGAAAAGTCATTGATCCTTGGTCTTCTAAAAAAAACCAACAACAGTGAGAAATAAAAAAAAGCTAGCAAGAGTGATCCTCCTCCTTCAGTTTCCTATGCAAAAATCTCTCTGCAAACCAGCTGAGCTACATCAACATTAGGGCTCATACTGACATCCGCTGGCAAGTAGGGTTTCTAGCATCAGTTTCTCTGATACAGTCTGTCCAGCTTTCCAAGGAAGGAAGGGAGGAAGGATGCATTTTTTACTTTACCGGTTGCCACTGTAGGTTTTTAATTAAAAGGCAGGGTATAAAATTTTTTGAGTAATTAATGAAGATTCCACCATTGTTAAATAAATTATGCTCTACAATTAATCAGTAGTGCCATTCTGTTTCTAATCTAGTTGAGACAATCGTTCTGGCATTCCACCTAGCAGTGTTGTAATGACTATACATCCTTTATCATGTTTTTATTTTTCCAGGAACATGCATGAACCATGACTGCTAGAAACAGCACCTTCCCGCTGAAAGAGCAGCATGTCCCCAGAAATTTGCACAGCAGCCATTCTACAAGAGTTCCACAAGTTTTTGAAAACGTAGCTGTGCTCGCTGCAGCGAGGCTGTTAAGTGGAAAGGTCCAGCACTACCACAATGGAGGAATGGTGATTGGTGAAGGTGATGATTATTTCAAAAAAACAGAATAACATCCTGCCTCCCCCTCCCCCCAATTTTCCTAACTGAGGTTTGAAAGAAGAAAAAGCAGTATGTCAGTTATGAATATCATGAATGTGAAATTATAGCATAATATAATAAATTCTAATATCCTTCAATTTGGCAATTTTAAAACCAATATACGGTACTGATTTTAATGTTATCTGTATGTTTGTGCATGTGTGCATATGTTTTGAATGTGTACGTATGTGTGGGTATCTCTCTCTCTCTCTCTTCCTCTGTGTGTGTGTGTGTGTATGTGTGTGTGTGTCTATGTGTGTATATATATATGCTGTGTTTTTGTGTGGGTACGCACACATAAACACACACCAACTGTGTGATCCGTTAGGTCATTGTTAGGTCCAAAGAAATCAGGAATGACACAGTTACTTCTGAATAGTTCCTCTGTTGTTTCTCACCTATACAGTAGATAGAATCTTGCCAGCTAAAGCCATTATCTGCAATAACTATAGATGTACTCTGTGAATTGCTAGGGAGGGTCCAATCTTGCTCTCTTCCTGCCCACCAGACATTCCAACCTCGGCTGCCTTTTGGCCCTCTGGGAGGGAGCCCCTTCCTCCTGCAACTCCAGACTACATTCCATCAC
>NW_015404081.1:0-3030 GCF_001527695.2 Protobothrops mucrosquamatus
TCTGTGGGAGCGTATCGGCCGATGAGAGGTAATCTGCGGCAGAAGGCGGTCTCGGAGATAACCAGGTCCGATGCCATGGAGCGCTTTAAAGATGATAATCAACACCTTGAAGCGCACCCGGAAAGCCACCGGCAGCCAGTGCAGCTCGCGCAACAGCGGCGTTACATGGGAGCGACGAGTCACTCCCATCACCGCCCGCACGGCTGCATTCTGGACTAACTGGAGCCTCCGGGTGCTCCTCAAGGGGAGCCCCATGTAGAGAGCATTACAGTAGTCCAGGCGGGAGGTGACAGGAGCATGGGTGACTGTGCGCAAGGCGTCCCGGTCCAGAAAAGGCTGCAACTGGTGAATCAGGCGTACCCGGTAAAACGCCCCCCTGGCCACGGAGCAGCACAGCCAAGGACATGGCAGCCAGGCAGCATAGACAAGACTCTGCCCTCACGCCCCATCGCACACAGTTGATGCTGCGGGGCACAGGCAGAGGGCGTGGCCACCATGGCGCTGCTGGGCTACCTGGGCGATCTGCGGCAGGTCCTGGAGACAATGAGTGGCCCTGCGGGAAGGCGGGGTGGGGGAAGAGCGGGGTCGGGGCAGGGGGTGGAGCGAGGGTGGGGCCAGTTTTTGGGCACTCGGTCTCTAAAAGGTGCGTCATCACTGACATATGTTTTCTCTAAGACAAACTATCCCTAACCTGATTTTTTAAATCTCACGTTGGGTCACTCATCACTACTGTAACTGAGTCCATCCACTTTCCTGTTGGTCAACCTCTCCTCCTCTTTTCCTTCCACCTTTCCCAGCATTAGACCCTTCTCCAGAGAGCTGGGTCTCCCTACTCTTGCTTATTGGCCATTGACTTCAATGAGGAAGAACAAAAAGCTACAGACAAGGCTAGCCAGCAATATAATTTCTTCTGTGTGAAAAAGGACATCCTAAACAGGCAGAAGCCCAACGAATTTATATGACAGATGCAAACAAAAAAAACAAAAAAAAAAACAACCACCAGATGTTGAATCAACTTGATTTCAAATATCAGTAACAATTATGACAACTATACGTATAAAGACACTTTTTGGCACCTCACGTTAAAATGAGGCCGGCTAGTGTGTGGCTCGTTGGAACACAGAGCATTGGGTTAACCCAGGGGTAGGCAACCTCGGCTCTTTTATGACTCATGGACTTCAACTCCCAGAATTCCTGAGTCAGCATAGCTGACTCAGGAATTCTGGGAGTTGAAGTCCATGAGTCATAAAAGAGCCGAGGTTGCCTACCGCTGGGTTAACCGAAAGCTGGGCACAGCATCTCCATGGAGCATTTCCACACCGGTGCTTTATAGCGCCTTCATACCACCACCTAACCACAGTTGGAATGGCATAAAACCTGGACGCAACCTTGCTGCTTTCGGGGGGGGGCTTCTCGTGTTTTGGGTGGTTCCCCTCAAAGCGGTGGAGGGTTCAGCTCGGAGGCTCCCGCTTGCCCCCCTGGCTTAGAAGGAGCCAGCCCGCCGCTCCCTCCCCTCTCGCTTTCTTACACCCTCACAAACCCTGGCCTACTAAAGCAAGGCTTCCCCCCCCCCAATTCCCTCCCCTCCGCGAGGTGCGCAAGCGGAGGAAGGGAGGAGCCGCGGGGGAAGCTGGAGCCAAGGCTTCCAGCTGCATCTATTTTTCTCTTTCCCCCCCCCTCACGTCCGAGGGAGCCGCCGCCGCCGCCATCCACTTTTCTCGTTTATCTCGTGGGGGGGGAGAGGAAAAAAAAAAAAGCAGCTGTTGCTTTGGAAGATGGCGAGCTGCCGCCCCCTCCTCTGCTGGCTTCTCTTCTCCCACTTGGGGTCCCTCGGCTGTAAGTCTCCCGCGGCTTCTCCCCTCTCTTCTTGGGGGGGGGCGGAGGTGTCCCTTGGTTTCCAACGCCCGAGCGTTCAGTTCTGGGCTGCGAGGGACGACGGTTGGGCCGGGGTGGGGTGGGGGGGGGAGTAAGAGGACTCTGGGCTTAGAGAGAGCTGCCAAACTCGACGCCGCCCGAACTCTTCCCCCCTTTCGGCGAGGAGCATCTCGTGGCGACGCGGAGGCTCGTTGGCGCGGCCGCTTCTCCTTCGCGGTTTTCCAGGCTGGCTTTTCCTCACACTTTTGGGGGAGGGCGGAGGAGCAAACGCAGCCCGCTCCCTCGGCTCTCCCCGCGAGGGGACGGCGCTTGCTGGCGAAGACGAAGAGGGATAAATTGCTCCCGCTCGCCCGCTCGCCCTCCCTCCCAACCCCCGGCTCGCTTTGATTTGATTAGCAAGCTTGGCGAGGAGAGACGTTCGCTTCTCCCGGCAACGGCAGGAGGAGCTGCGCCGGCCGGGTTGGGGCTCCAGACGGTGTGAGGGAAGCCGGGTGGAGCCGAGGACGCTTTCCGAGGCTACACACACACACACACACACACACACAAAAGTTCGTTGGCTTGGCTGGGCTGGAAAGCTGCAAAGGTCTCCTCCTTCCTTCACACACACACACACCCCCCCCCCGCAAATATAAACCACCGACTCGGTGGGGCGTTTGTGTCTGCTAAGGCTGGCCCAAGACGAACTGGGAGCGCAGCTTTTCTCAAACATGTTGAGGCTTCTTCATCCTCCACCGTGGTTTGATGGCGGGAAGAGACCTTCACGAGGCAGGCTGCAGGATTTGGCTTGGCTGCCCGAGGTGATCCGCTCCTTCTGCCCAAAAAAGCAGACCACGTTAACCAACTATCTTAAGTAGGGTTGCCAGGTCTGCTTCCAAAAAATAGCGGAGAAGCGGGGGGGGGGGGGTTAAGTAGTAAAAAAAAAAGTAGACTGTACAGCTTTAGATTACATCCCATTTCATCATAAAGCTTTTGAATAAAAAAAAAATGTCCACTATTTTGTGAAAAAAAATAGTGAACATAATGTGAAAAAAGCGGACTGTCCACTCAATAGTGGACACCTGGCAACCCTAATAGATGAGCTCTTAAGCAGGCTTGCCATGAAGTTACACAACCCTCGAATTTGGGAGCAGGATTTGTTACTCCTGGTTTTTTTTT
>NW_015404082.1:0-3030 GCF_001527695.2 Protobothrops mucrosquamatus
GGGATTGAATGTCTCAGCTTTTTCTGGAGGTTTATTTTTAAAAGGAGATGAAACTACACCTCTGCTTTAAAGGACAAGCCCAGCATATGATTTAGAAGACAGTATCTTCAGAGAGAGAGAGAGAGATTCACGGGAACAAAAGGGACGGGAAAGTTAATTTATCAAGTTTTGTCTAACCGACCAAAATACACAAAACACCTTGCATGTATGTAAATACAGTCATTCTACCATAGTCCACGTATAATTTTCTAATACTAATTCCCTTTTTTTTACCACTCTATAATCTTTTAATTCTGGGTAGAGTCCGAGCTATCAGCTCCATCCAGAGCTGAGCGTGTGGACTGGCCAGACAGCTTTCATAACACTGCTGACCTACTTTTTTTTTCTTCAGGTCTTTCAAGTCCCTTTGGAAAAGGAAGGACAGCTCGGAGGCCCTATTCTTGCACCAGAAGAAATCAAAACAATATTCGGCAGCATTCCAGATATCCTTGATGTACATATTAAGATAAAGGTGGTACCATTTTAAAACAGTCTATATTGTGAATATTATTTTGCTCAAACACCTTGCTTGTGCTGCCCTGGAAAAAAACCTTAATATTCCTTCATGACCTCATTAGTAAATAAGAAAGGAGCAGAACTGGAAGTGGTCCTGGTGTCATCATACTTTGTTAAATTCATCTTCCTTCCTTCCTTCCGGCACCAGCAGTTCTGTAAAGTGGATTAGGTTGAGAGATTGTGACTGGTCCCCAAGATCACCCATGGCTTCTATAACCTATTTGAACCTGAGATTCTCCAGCCCTCCTCCAACTGCTGAAACCACTCCAGCATACAACCCCAAAATCTTATATAAATAACTTTCTAATACTCTGACAGTTTGCTTGAGCACCAATAGCTGATGATTCTAAATCTTAAATTTTGTTTTCGAGCATTATGCAGTATTGGTAATGCTGTTGTTTCATGGCATCCATACTGATGGAGATCCCTGATATTCACTTGATTAAATATTAAAAATAAAGTTTTTCTTACTTTCCCCTTACTCTCTTTTCCTGCTTCCAAAATTCGTTTAAAAGTTCAAACATTAATGTAGAACTACTTTTTTAGAACTACAAATAATTGCAGATGAATAGAGTGCCATCTTTTTGTTATTTTAGGAAGACCTTGAAGACCTTATGATAAACTGGACTGAGGACCAAAGCATTGGGGATGTTATACTTAAATATGTAAGTTTTGGTTTTTGCACTAGCTACGAATTAATGCTGTTATTTTATATATAAAGTGGACTCTTCTGGTCTACCCCTTGGTCATGTGAGGGAGCCTTTTGTCTTGAAGGCATTGGGAGAACGCAGTGTAGCTCTGCTCTTTGTATTAGTATTATTAAGCGACATTTGGACGAGGGACACCTATTCGTGCTTTTAAGTTTACTGAATCATGAACTTGTGTTCAATAGAGTTAAATCACTTTCTACAGAAACATGATTGCAACTCTGTGCTAATGACCCTTAGGCAAGGTCTTGCTTGTAGTGTGAAATAAAGAGAATTAAAGTTTATTAGCCTGCAAGGATCTGGGATGTTACGTAAGGGGAGGCTACAGAATAGTTTTAGAGGGATTATATTGGCAGAGCAATGTGCAGATACTGCCCTGTGCTTTTATGTCTACTTGGGCAAGTGTAAGCATTTATGCATTTGCTTTGCAAATATGTATAGGTGTTTGTTACAGTAGCAGGTTTAATGAACTAACACCAGCAGAGGTCAGCTTTACCAACGGCACAGAGCTACTTCAGCAAACACACTGACTTCAAATTGCTTGCTGTGAAGCACTGATATTATTTAATTTTTCAACCACATGCATGTTGTAAATAAAAAATTTGGGATTCTTTCAGTCTAAAGACTTGGTGAAAACATATCCTCCTTTTGTGAACTTCTTTGAAATGAGCAAGGAAACCATTACCAAGTGTGAAAAGCAGAAGCCCAGGTTTCATGCTTTCTTAAAGGCAAGTATTCATTTGCTGGTTCTAATGCAGCGCTCTGTCTCCTGAAAGGTGCAGTTTTGAAACTGAAATAAGCAATTAAGACCTGAGCACCGTGGAAGCACAAATATGCTAGCATGCCATCTTGGCTGCTCTAATAGGGAAAGGTGCAACTTTGAAATTCAGAATAGGTTGGTGGAATAACACTATGCCCTTTACCTTTGTGTAAAATATAAATAGCACCTGATCCTCATGTGTTTTAAAGGGGCTATAAGCTAGATTGGCAAAAGTTTCTTGTTTGCGCTTGTAGAAAGAACAACATTTTTCTCTGTCGAGAGCCTACAGTCTTAATGTAATTGCTACTTGTAAACACAAGCTATCCTCAGGCGATCTTGGTCATCAGTACCCAATTAGCTCCACTCTGAGTCTTCATTTTACTTTATTTTTCCTTTTTCCTGTGATTTTCACACGACTCAATTTAATAGGCCCAGCAGAATAAGCCCTGCAAAGCTAATCTCTTCCTATGTGTACGTCAGAAACCAGCGCAAGGGTTAAAAATAGCTATTAAGCTGGAAAAAAAACCCCCTCATTTTCTCAACCTTTTATATCCAGAACAACTTTGTTATAGTATTTGGCTCCATGCCAGATTATAGCCACTCTTTCATACTACTACTACTACTACTACTACTACTACTACTACTACTACTAATAATAATAATAATAATAATAATAATAATAATAATAATAATAATAATAATAATAAAGTTGGAAGGGACCTTGGAGGTCATCAGGTCCAACCCCCTGCTCAGGCAAGTAACCCTATACCGTTTCAGACAAATGGCTGTCCAGTTTCTTCTTAAAAACTTCCAGTGTTGGCGCATTCACCGCTTCTGGAGGCAGGTTGTTCCACTGGTTAATTGTTCTAACTGTCAGGAAGTTTCTCCTTAGTTCTAGGTTGCTTCTCTCTTTGGTTAGTTTCCATCCGTTGCTTCTTGTCCTGCCTTCAGGCGCTTTGGAAAATAGCTTGACTCCCTCTTCTTTGTGGCAGCCCCTGAGATATTGGA
>NW_015404083.1:0-3029 GCF_001527695.2 Protobothrops mucrosquamatus
TATCCACGTCTTTGGTTCCCAATTGTGCTGTTTTGCTCAGATGAAGGGCTATGTGATAAAGATTCTCAGAGAGGAGCAAAAAGCATGGCCTTTTCAGACATTTAAAACAGATCCATGGAGATTTCTGTATTACAAGGTAAAAAAATGGAGCCTACTTATACTTTAAAAGGGGCTTCCTCTTATTTTTAAGCACTGGTTTATCTGCTGGGTATATTTAGTACATGGGAGGAAGGAGGGTCTGTCTCGGTTAAATCAGGGCTGGCAAATACAATAGCAGCAGAGAAAAGAAGAATTTGCCTTTGGCAGGCCAGCAGTTCTCCTTCTATCTTCTCTGATGGTCTGTAATGTTATGAGCAAAACAAAAACAAAATGGAATAAATAAATAAATCGTGGAAGAAGGGTAAGGGCCCTGATTTCTTTAAAGCCAAGTATAGGTAGATCTTGGTCACTTAGTAACTGTTTAATATTATGACAGGCTATTTATGAAGTTCCGAGGGCTGGGACCCTCCCATGGTCACTTGAACATATTCGGGTGCTTGGTAACCGGCCTGCTTTTATGGCAGTTTGCAGCATTCCATGGTTTCATGATTGCAATTTATGACTTTTTTTTGCCAGAAACCAGGGTTTATTTCTGACTTCTGGCAAACAAACAAACAAACAAACAAACAAACAAAAAAACCTGGTGTGAACATTGGTTCACTTAGCAACCGCTGTGTTTGGTTAATCATGGCATTCACTTAACAAGTGTGATGATTCACCTAACAAATGCCACAAAAAAGTTTGTAAAATTGGGCACAATCATATGGCAATCCACTTAGCGACAGGTCACAATTTAATGATCATACTTCCAGGGTCAATTATGGTCATAAGTCAAGGAGTACCTGTACTTAGTATCTGAGCTGGCCAGAGGAATAAGTCAGTTGGGAGATGCATGACTGCAATTCTGAAAAATATCTCCCTTGCAGAATATCTGTGAGAGAATTAGCTCATACTAAATGCATGTATGGCAGTATATAAGGATCAAGGTTACTTCTGTCATCCCAAATATCCTCTTCAGACAATCTAAAAAACCTGCCCCGTGGTATATGGGTGAACTGTGGGGGTGGAATCAAGAGGGCAGACGATAGAACGTAAAAGAGAGAGACTCGAAAACTTACTTCCAATAAAGCACAGCATAGAGCCCATCTGAGGTTGTGATGATAAATATTGTGTCTGTCTGCCTGCCTATCTCTATCTCTGTCTCTGTCTCTATCTCTGTCTCTGTCTCTATCTCTGTCTAATTTAAGAACTGTTCATTTCCCTCACAGAGGGACTCTGGGAAGTGTGCAATAAAATATTAAAAAATAAAAACAATATATAAATGCAGCCAATAAATAAGTAAGTAATATTGCTCTTTCATCCCAGAGTTGAACAGAGACACTTTGGTCACCACGATGTAAAAAAGATGTTGAGACTCTAGAAAGAGTACAGAGAAGAGCAAGAAAGATAATTAGGGGACTGGAGGCTAAAACATATAAGGAACAGTTGCTGGAATTGGGTATGTCGAGTTTAATGAAGAGAAGAATGAGGGGGGGGGACATGATAGCAGTGTTCCAATATCTCAGGGGCTGCCACAAAGAAGGAGTCAAGCTATTCTCCAAAGCGCCTGAAGGCAGGACAAGAAGGAACGGATGGAAACTAATCAAGGAGAGAAGCAATCTAGAACTAAGGAGAAACTTCCTGACAGTGAGAACAATTAACCAGTGGAACAACCTGCCTCCAGAAGCAGTGAATGCTCCAACACTGGAAGTTTTAAAGAAGAGACTGCACGGCCATTTGTCTGAAATGGTATAGGGTTTCCTCCCTGAGCAGGGGGTTGGACTTGATGACCTCCAAGGTCCCTTCTAACTTTATTATTATTATTATTATTATTATTATTATTATTATTATTATTATTATTATTATTATTATTACTACTACTACTACTACTACTACTACTACTATTACTACTACTACTACTACTACTACTACTTTAGGAGCCTTCTTGAATGGCAGACTGGCTCAATGGAGTGGCTATTGGGAGCTCTGTGTTCTACTTCTTGATTCCTCCCCAACCTGGCTTGTAATTTTTGGTTAAAAAGTTATTATAGGTGCCTCAGTCAACATAAATACTTCTCTGAGGATGAAATGCTTTTAAAGAGAAGCAATTGTTCAACTTTTCTTAACGTGTTTACTTTGGATTCTTCAGAGATGGACAATTAAAAGCTCGCATTTAATTAGAATAATAGAATGTTGGAAGGGACCTTGGAGGCCTTCTAGTCCAACCCCCTGCTCAGACAGGAAATCCTATATCATTTCAGACAAATGATTGTCCAATGTTTTCTTAAGAACCTCTAGTGTTTGGAGCACCCACAACTTCCAGAGGCAAGTCGTTCCACTGATTAATTGTTCTAATTGTCTGGAAATTTCTCCTTAGTTCTCGGTTGGTTTTCTCCTTGATTACAGGTGAAACTCGAAAAATTAGAATATCATGCAAAAGTTCATTTATTTCAGTAATACAACTTAAAAGGTGAACCTAATATATGAGATAGACTCATTACATGCAAAGCAAGATAGTTCAAGCCGTGATGTGTCATAAGTGAGATGATTATGGCTTACAGCTCATGAAAACCCCAAATCCACAATCTCAGAAAATTAGAATATTGTGAAAAGGTTCAATATTCTAGTTTCAAAGTGTCCCACTCTAATCAGCTAATTAAGCCGTAACACCTGCAAAGGGTTCCTGAGCCTTTAAATGGTCTCTCAGTCTGGTTCAGTAGGAATCACAATCATGGGAAAGACTGCTGACCTTACAGTTGTGCAGAAAACCATCATTGACACCCTCCATAAGGAGGGAAAGCCTCAAAAGGTAATTGCAAAAGAAGTTGGATGTTCCCAAAGTGCTGTATCAAAGCACATTAATAGAAAGTTATGTGGAAGGGAAAAGTGTGGAAGAAAAAGGTGCACAAGCAGCAGGGATGACCGCAGCCTGGAGAGGATTGTCAGGAAAA
>NW_015404084.1:0-3029 GCF_001527695.2 Protobothrops mucrosquamatus
ACCTTCTTAGGTGAAATATTTTTTCAAGTGTGCCAAAATAATTTGTGGTGATTGAATGTCAGGAGAGAGAGATTTATGAATGTGGGATGTAATACTGGCTTTTTTTAGGTGGGCACTAAGGCTATGATAAAATGATAAGTTTGGGTTTGCTACAGGTTTGTAGTTGAACAAGATAGTTCTATAAAGTTACAGAATCTTCTTTTTTAATGTATTGAAATTATATTATCAAGCCTTTATTAAATGTAAAATAGTGTAAGAATCACGGAATAGTATTGAATTAATTGTGTAGTATAACAAATTGTTAAGGAATATCAGTTACATTTGTTTGCCAAATACAGAATTTCCTTTGAAAACTTAAGCTTGAAAAACATATTGAAATAGTTCAGAGGGAGGGTGTGAAAGAATTAGATAAGAGAGTTTTTAAATATTTACCTTTTATCTACAGAATTCTGGAGGTTGATTTTGGTTATTTTCTGTTTTCATCTTTTATGTACTTTAGGGGGGAAAACACAGTTTGCTTCTTGCAGAGTTTGAGCTGAGTTATCTGAGCAGGTGCCACCTGAAACCAACTCAGAGCTGAGGATTTAGCTCTCTTGTTTCTGCCCCATCAATAATTGAAATGCTGTAATAGGAGCTTAACTGAAAGGAGAAGAATTGGGCAAATAGGAGTTCCGCTACATGTATGTTTGGGTACATAGATAACTTATGCATTGTTCTGAAACTGTAAGACTGACTTATTTCATCCATTATTTTGATGCTTCTCAGACTTACAGAAAAACTCTGATAATGTTATTATATATACAGTATCCTCGATATAGAATTAGTTGCTTAATGACCGTTCAAAGTTATGATGGACATTTCCAAAGTTACTTACGACCTGTCCTCAAAGTTATGACTGCTGCTCCCCCCAGCAGTCATTGACCACATTTTGGATGCTTGGCAACTGGCTTACATTTATAACTGATTGTGATTTGTCAGTTTTTGCTGGTTTCCAGCAAAAAATGCCATTTGGAAGAATGGATTTGCCCAATGACCATGTGATCAAAATTCCAGGTTCCATTGTGGTTGTAAGTTGAGGACTACCTCTCCAAATAAAATGTTTTATACTGTCAAGCATATGAAGATTAGTGACTCTTTGAGCTTCACTTAAAGTTAAAAGGAAATATTCAAGTGCTTGGGTCTTGCAGAAGAAAATTTTAATGTTAATCTTTAATTAAGCATCCTGTGTCATTGCTTTGCCATTATTTCTTTCCCTTAGGAGGTAATTGAGAGAAATTAGTTCATGTTGTTATTGCACATATCTTGTCAGTCATGTGGTAACTACTATGATTGCTTTTAAATGTAATACAATAGCTGATCTGCACTTCTGCATTGTAGTTATTCCATTATTTAGAATAAAAAGCTATTTATTAAATAATTATTTAGATATATTGCAGTGGAATTAAACTTACCTATTATGTGCCATCACGTTAAAGTCTCCAAGATGATAACAGAATAAAACTCAAAACAAAATACAGTAAAATTTACTATCTGTAAATAAAATTGTGCACTGCATAAAACAACCAGTGAATGCATCTAGCGTTCATAAAAATATAATAAACACAATTCCAGTACTAGATCATTACTATTTAGCACCAAGTTAAAAAAAATACACCACTGCCAAAATCTGGGTATTACTGTATGAAAATGTCTGGGGAGATATATTAATCTGGTACCAAAAAGTAATAATATGGGTACCAGTAAAGCTACCTAGAGAGATAAGATATTTGAAAGAAAGCCTTTATCCTGGGCAGATGTATATGGTACCAATGAAGGAGAATATTTGTAGCTCAGGGTTGAAATAAGGGGTCCTTGGTGCTCTCTGAGCTTGCTTGTTTTCTTGCAGATGTTTCATTGCCCTAACTAGATAATATCATCAGTGATAGTAAGGAGTGCTGTTTGCTGTCAGTTTATATCAGGGATCTTCAAACTTGGCCCTTTTATGACTTGTGGACTTCAACACCCAGAATTCCTCAGCCAGGCACACAAGTCATAAAAGGGCCAAGTTTGAAACCCCTGGTATACATTCCGGTGTCTTGCCTATCTGTGTGGGTGGGGGTGGTCTTAGGGATTCTTTGCTTGGGCTGTTCTGGGAGGTCAACTTCAGACCAACAATCAAGTAAGCAATACCATAATCAAGAAACTGCCAAAAAGCCATTAGTAAACAGCCCAACCAAAGAATATTTTACACAAGTTGAAATATCTTTTCTCTTCAGAATCCAACCCCTGTATTATTAAATAATACAAATAGTAATGCAGGATCACTGTAGTTACATATCCTTGTTTGGACAGGAAGAACCACAAATGATGAGGAAATACCCAGCAAGCTAGGTTTTTTTTTTAAAGAGCCTATTTTATACTTAACTGTGTGCTTAGGCCTTTTGCATCAATTATTTGAGAAAATTTAAGATTATTTCGTATGGAAATAAGCAGTAAATAAGTCAATTCTAGTTGCATAAAATACTTTTTTTACTTGTCTAACACAAGTTTGGAAACCAAGGGCCATACATATAAACAAGTGTGAGACAAAAAAAAATCCAATAATTTGGGCAATGCGCGATGTTTGTGGGTTTTTTGAGGGGGCCCTCTTGTTGGGAGAGGAGAAGGATACTCCTTGATTTGAGTTGGGAATGGGGAAGGATGGCATAGCAGTGTGTACACGGTCTTTTGGTAACTTATGGACTCTCAATTTCAAGCAAGTGATGCTTGTTAAATTTTTGAGATCAAGAACAGTTAGTCCTCGATTTACGACCACAATTCCGGATCTCCTTACCTTCCGTCGTCGATTTACGACGATTCCGGATCTCCTTACCTTCCGTCGCGCCCTCAAGACATGGCTTTTCCAGCAAGCGGACCTGGCCTAGGGAGGATTTTATACTGGGTTCATTTTAAGGAATTCGAAATAACACAACTTTAAAATTTGGTTTAATTCGGTTTTACAGGGGGGGATTGTATATATGCCTTTGTTTTAAATATGTTGTGAGCCGCCC
>NW_015404085.1:0-3028 GCF_001527695.2 Protobothrops mucrosquamatus
CCCCCCCCCGCATGGCCTGAGAGGAACAGTGAGGCTCCTCCAGTGAACCATGCCTTGGCGCTTGCCCTGGTCCCACCCCCTCCTGTCAGAGACCCTCAAATCTATGCCACTCCTGCCCAGGCCCCCACAGGCACCTTTGACGTGAACGATGTAGAGCTGGCCACACCCACCCAGTAGGCCACACCCACTCCATCCACGCCCACCCAGTAGGCCGCACCCACCCTGGCCACACACACCTGGCCTTCTGAGGGCAATCACAATGCTGATACGGCCCTCAATGAAATTGAGTTTGACACCCCTGGACTAGAACATACACAATCCTGTCTAGTTCCACTTGTCGTTTCCCAAACCTTCCCTTTCAGCTGAATGAAAATGAGGCAAAGATAAAACCATCCTGATAATATCCCAAGCCATTAATTTTTGGTACAAGATCGTAAATAGGAACAGAGAGAGCATTACGTGTTCTTCCTTCAGTTGTAAAGAAATAAAAGTGGGATAAAACTCAATAAATGAACCAATGAGCAAACCCATAAACAAACAATAACCTGGCGTGCGCCTTTCACCAAGCAATCATCTCTTTAACGGTTTGTAGCTTTCTAAGTTCACATGTTTGAATGAAATGCCCCCAAAAAAACATGAGGAACCCATATCCTAGAACTTTTAAGAGATCAGAAATTAGGACAGTCTGGAAAGCTAGTCGATAGAAAGAGAATGAAGTGCAAGACCTTTCATCTGAAAAATAAATTCTTTTTTTTTTTAAGAAAAAAAAGAAGTCTAAAGAAGTCCAGTGTTGTGTAAATGGGACAGAAACAATGGAGTCTTCTTTAAAGAGGAAGAAAACTTTTGTAAAACTGGAAGGCAGATTTTGGCACAGTACATCTAACTATTTCCAGAAGCCGTTTCAAAGCCTATAGAATTACAGAGAGCGGTGTTCCCTTCCATGAGGGCCTAGTTCCCCATAGTATAGAAATATTAGAGTACATTCTGGTTATCTGAGCCTTGGTTACCCACCGTTCTCATTTATCATGTCACATTAATCTTGTCATGTCAACGGAACTCTAGGTAAATATTTGTCTTCCCTTTCGTCCAAACTTAAGATCTTGATACACCCTAAGCAAGGCGGAGAAAGGAATTTGTGCTGCATGTGTGGATTTCATTTCTCACAACAGAGAAAACCTGAGCTGCAGTTGAGAGATCTGAAATGGTAAATTGAATTACTCTCTTGGTTCACTGCTATTTGGTATCAGTAGACGCTCTGCCAAAACCCGGTAACTTTTATTAGATCCAGCTGAAAGTTTTTCTTCTTTCTTTATTAGACAACCTATGCCCTGTTGGGTCATTGTTTCAGAGATAGTTCCTTATTTAAACATGGAAACAGAATGTCCCAGAGAGGCCTAAAAGACAATGGGAGTAGGACTGACTTCCTGCTGACTTCCCCATTGAACTTCCTTGTGGAAATATGGCAGGGAACATCAGAAATCTTCCTTCCTTCCTTCCTTCCTTTCTTCCTTCCTTCCTTCCTTCCTTCCTCCCTCCCTCCCTCCCTCCCTCCCTTTCCAGCAGGCAGGTAAATAACTATTGTTGGATAGAGCAGGAATCAAAGGATTGTGAGACTGGCTGGGAAACTGTCATGGAATATTGAAAATGAAGATCACATGACCACATCAGCAGCTTTAGCAGCACAGCAGTACCCAATGGCACTGAAGCAGCCACATTTTTTCCCCTCAATTTTATTCCCTCAGGAGTTGATTCCCAAATTTTGGACACATTATATAAGCTAACCCATCCCAAGGTACCTTGGTTCAGAAAGTGTTGCTCTACGATTCACTTTTTCATCCAGTTAAATGTCACGACAATGAGAGTTTTAGCAGTATATAAATGTATTCAGCACCACTAAACTAAGAGACATTCAGGAGGTGACAGCTTCTGGCCAACCCTGTTTTAATTCCCGAGGTTAAAAAAAACGAAAAAAAGAAAAGACTGGGTCTAATTAGTAGTTGCATGAAAGAGCAGCAGGGAATTTTGAAGTTGCAGAAGATTCTGGAAGAATATGGCTAGAAATCCTAATAGATGTTTCTCTGTAGATATAATAATCTGAGCTCAACTCAAAGGGCCACATCTAATCCTTTCACCTGAGCGTTGACCCAACAGTATACTTTGTCACCTCTCCATTCCTGTTAACTTGATGAAACCAAGGACTTCACAAACCTTCCTGAGGCCTATGGAAGTGTTCCTGAGCTCAGAGGAACATATTAGCTCAGACGTGTCAAACACAAGGCCCGGATGCCGGATGCGGCCCGCGAAGTGGTTTCATGTGGCCCGAGAAGCCATCCTGGAAACAGTGAGGGAATGGCCCCCGCTGCCTTGGCCCCGGCCCAGGCCGGCCGGGAGCCAATGTACAATTTTGTGGTGGCCATCTATGCTGAAATGCATTCACTCTTAGCTCCACAAGGCCGTCTGGAAACAGCGAGGAACAAGCCCCTGCTGCATCTGCCCCACCCCCTGGGTGCATGCTGTGGAGGTGTCACCCTTTGTGAGGAATGAAGAAATGCACCATCACCTGGAAGTGGCCAGCAAATGGCCCTCGCCTACTTCACATATCCGGCTTGATGGGCTCTGCCCTGGTCCCACCCCCTTCTGCCAGAGACCCTCAGTTCTGTCCCACTCCTGCCCAGGCGCCCACAGGCACCCTTGACGTGAACGATGTAGAGCTGGCCATGCCCACCCAGTAGGCCATACCCACTCCATCCACGCCCACCCAGTAGGCCGCACCTACCCTGGCCACACCCAACCGGCCTCCCGATGGCAACCGCAATGCTGATGCGGCCCTCAATGAAATTTGAGTTTGACACCCCTGTATTAGGTGAACCAGAAGACTAGAAGATCTCCAAGGTCTCTTCCAACTCTATTATTCTATGTTCTATGTTCTGAGAAGAATGTTCACCAGCTTTTTTTCCCCCACCACATGATATAGTCTATAAAGACTATAAAAAAACCCTGTTTTCCTATTATTCCTTTCACTACCTTT
>NW_015404086.1:0-3027 GCF_001527695.2 Protobothrops mucrosquamatus
TCTGAAATGGTGTAGGGTTCCTGCCTGGGCAGGGGGTTGGACTCGATGACCTCCAAGGTCCCTTCCAACTTTATTATTATTATTATTATTATTATTATTATTATTATTATTATTATTATTATTATTATTATTATTATTATTATTATTATTATTATTATTATTATTATTATTATTATTATTATTATTATTATTATTATAGTACCGTAATATAGAAGGTCCAAGGAAGATGGTATCTAGAGCTCTAACATTGTCATAGAGAACCTGGTGCCCTGATCTCTAGCATAATTGTTAATTATAAAGATACCTATGGGACATACATAAGTCTCATTGTCAGGTTTAGAATATAATAATTTCAAAAAGTGCAACCCAATGCTTTGTTTGGACAAATACCCCCCAATAGCTTAGGGCAGGGGTGTCAAACTCAATTTCATTGAGAGCCGCATCAGCATTGCGGTAGGTGTGGCCAGGATGGGCGTGGCCTACTGGGTGGGCGTGGCTGGAGTGGGTATGGCCTACTGGGTGGGCATGGCCAGCTCTACATCGTTCGCGTCAAGGGTGTCTGTGGGGGCCTGGGCAGGAGTGGGACAGATCTGAGGGTCTCTGGCAGAAGGGGGTGGGACCGGGGCAAGCACCAAGGCATGGTCCACTGGAAGAGCCTCACTGTTCCTCTCCTTCCTTCAAGAACAGAGTGGTGGGAAAACATTTGAGATGAGGGAGGGAGAAAAACAGGCAAGAAACGCAGCTGGGGAGGTGTCACTCTTCATGAGGAATGAAGAAATGCACCATCACCTGGAAGTGGCCAGCACATGGCCCTCACCTACTTCACATATCTGGCTTGGTGGGCTTTGGGGCAGTGGATGCCATGAGCAACGTGAGAGTCGACGTTACCTGCGCAATGCCTTACAGTGCCAAGCGGGACGCTCACCTTACAGCACCGAGAGGCTGAGCCAGGCAGTGCGAAGCTCGCCAGCTTTGCACCTTGCTGCCTGCTGAAATCGGGCAAGCTGGGGACTGAGCAGCATCGTGCTTCTTTTTGGATTTGCGCCACCTGGCTCAGCCTCTCGATGTTGTGAGGACAGTGCCCCACTGCCTGCTGAAACCCCTCCCCCGGAGCCCATCAAGCCAGATATGTGAAGTAGGTAAGGGCCATTTGCTGGCCATTTCCAGGCAATGGTGCATTTTTTCATTCTTCACAAAGGGTGACACCTCCCCAGCATGCACCCAGGGGGAGGGGCCGACGTGGCAGGGGCTGGTTCCTCGCTGTTTCCAGACAGCCTTGTGGAGCTAAGACTGAATGCATTTCAGCATAATTGGCCACCACAAAATTGTACATTGGCTCCCGGGCGGCCTGAGCCAGGGCTAAGGCAGTGGGGGCCATTCCCTCACTGTTTCCAGGATGGCTTCGCGGGCCACATGAAACTACATCGCGGGCCGCATCTGGCCCCCAGGCCTTGTGTTTGACATGTCTGGCTTGGGGGGGGAAGGTAAGTTTGGGCAGTCAGCAATAGAGTGAGGGATTAGGTATACCTCACCTGTTTCCTTTCTGTAAGTAGCCCCAGGGTGCCTACTGACCATTATCTAATCTCAAGAATATAAGGAGTGCCCTACTGGATCAGACCTCTGGCCCATCAAGCCCACCAGTGTGTTTTTACAGTGGCCAACCAACTGAGCAAGGAAGCTCACTAGTCACTTAATGGATGGTGTCTACAAGCAGTCACATTACCCTCAAGGCTAATAGCCATGGCTCCCCATGACTTCCATAAATTGGTCCAATCATTTCTTGAAGCAAGCCAAGCTGGTAGCCAGATCTACATCCCACGTTAGCAATTCCAAAGTTGTTCTTTGCTGTTGACTGCTTGGCACTGTTGCTCAGTAAGACAGTCTTCTCTAACTTCACCTCTCCAAAGCACTGAGACCGCAAGTCTCCCGATGCTTTGTATCTCAAGCTAATTTTAATTAACAATACTCCATTTAATTTTAATTACAATACTCTATTTAATCTCTAAATAGCTGTTATTTTAACAATTTAAAGCTTCAACGTTTTGAAGCTTGATTGCGGTTTTGATCCATAAATAAATAATGAGTTCTACAATGTTGATTTTCTTTTTCGATTTTTACTAAGGTCTGATTTTAAATAACATGTCACATGACTTAGAGTATTACATAAATTAGGTCATAGTCTTTCTATAACAACAGGAGCAAGGGAATCCTAGAAACATCACCAAAATAATATCCCAACCTGAAGTCTACTTACTGTATGAAATGGAGGTAAGGTTTCTGGAGGTGATACTTAACTGGCTCATTTCACAACAACAACAAAGTTTTCTGTATACTATTTTAAGAGCTAATGAGCAAATGATAATGAACAAATTCATGGGCATATTGCTATGGAAATAGATAGCATTCCATTTTCTTATTTGTTTTGAGATTATCAGCTGTAATGAATCCTTTAGCATGAGAGATATGAAAGAAGTTTTCTTGCAGTTTAATAAGATGCTGTGATGGTCAGAAAAAGGAAGGAAAGAAGCTGTAATTAAGAGGCAAATACATTCTGAAACTCCCAAGCACTGTGTGTGTGTGTGTGTGTGTGAATACTTATATGTGGCACTTCTTGATTTCAAAATTGCTTCAACTGAATCTCTAGACAACAACTGTGGTCCAAATTAGAAAGATCATCTATTGACAGATGCCTGCTAGTACTCATTAAAATTCCTACATATTCATATCCCAGTAAGACTTGACAACCAAGGACAACTGTCTAACCTGATGTTGACTTACAAGGATGTAAAGCAAGAGGGTATTCCAGCCCTTTTATTATTTAACTTACGTATTAATGATGTGATGGAAATACTCACAAAATTAGAATATCAACTTCCAAACCTTCCCAGTAGACCTACTTCACTATTGCTATATGTAGGTTTGAAGAGAGTCTTAAAACAATTGGTTCCTATTGCATAGACAACAATTTAATTATTCATTATCAAACCAGCAAAAATTATGATCTTTTAAAAGAATGCTTTTAGATGC
>NW_015404087.1:0-3027 GCF_001527695.2 Protobothrops mucrosquamatus
GGAAGCCAAGAACTCCTGAGCTGCCGCCGACGCCTCGCCCACCGATGGCAGGTTGAAATCCCCCATGACCATAAGTCTGGGGGTCGCAACCGCCACCCCGGCTATTACGTCGGCCAGCTCAGGCAGGGCTGTTGATACATAGCAGGGAGCCAGGTATATAATCAACAAACCCACTTGAACCCCTTGCCCCCATTTCACCAGGAGGGACTCCACACCGTCTATCTGAGGCACAGTGGTCTCCCTCGGACAAAGGCTCCCGAGATGACCTCCCAGGACTTGTCCAACTCTGTTAAGCCAACAATGGCCAGCATGGCTGGGCCCAGCCCCAACCTCTTTTTCCACTCCACTGGCCACCAAAGAGAATATCTGCGACCCTGGTGCCCTTCTCAAGAGGGACACAGGGTGAAAGAAACCCCCTTCCCCTGATGAGTCCTGGGGTCTTGGCCCTGGAAAAGATCCAGACATCGGCCTGGTCCTCATAGGGCTGGGATTTCCATTGCAAGAGTGTAGCCTGTAGCCTCCATCTTGGCTTTTTTGATCCCTCTGTGGACACCCCTGAGTGGCAGATTTTGCCCGTGGGCCAATATGACTGCATTTACCTTTATGTGTCTTTATGGGGAAATGTCAGCTTGGTGAGGTGGTCTACCCATGTAGAAATAATAATAATCAGAATCAGAATAATCAATCGGAATAGAGCTGAAGGAACCTTGGAGGTCTTCTAGTCCAGCCCCCTGTTCAAGCAGGAGTCCCTATATCATTTCAGACAAGTGGCTGTCCAGTCTCTTCTTAAAAACCTGGAGTGATGAAGCAAGGCCAGCTGTTCCACTGGTTAATTGTCCTCACTGTTAGGAAGTTTCTCCTTAATTCCAGGTTGCTTCTCTCCTTGATTAGTTTCCATCCGTTGCTTCTTGTCCTGCCCTCTGGTGCTTTGGAAAATAAATTGACTCCCTCCTCCTTGTGGCAGCCTCTCATATACTAGAAGACTGCTCTCAGTTGCAGTTTCCTCCTGCAACGTTCTCATGTCTGGATGATGCAATAGTGTAAAATTGTAGGGTGTGCAGTGGAACCAAAGGAGGCTTGTTACAACTTGTGCAAGAATTTTGATGGCCTGAAGCCTCATTTAGAAGGGACAAATTCGAGGGAGTCTGGTAATTGGAAGATTTGAGGAGATCAGGAACATTCAAGGAATTGGTTTAAAAAAAAGGGTAAAAGCTGGGGGGGGAGGGGAGAGATCCGAGCTGTGGCTAGACTTTCTCCAAAGCCACAGGCCAAATTTCCAGGCTGCTTAACACAAAACAGACTTCAGCAAAGGGAATGAAAGCTTTTAACAAATGCAAGAAGAAATCTTGGGACGGTTATTCTTGGAAAATAAAAAAGCTAAGCCAGAGGAGAAATAAAAAAAGGGACGAAAAGGAATAGTACAGTTATAGTAGAAGAACTGTAGAGTCCCCTCCAGATGTCAAACGGCTGTTTTCCAACTTTCTTCCATTTAAATTGACCTCACCTTGGAAAAACATTTCCCTGCCTCCTGAGTGTGCACCAGACTACTGCAAATAGTTCAAGGTTGTGAGATGTCGGGAGAGTATGTTGTGCTGTAGGTTCTAGATTGGAGCTTGTAAAGAACAGCTGTTTCCATCGGTTAGTAACACACTCACCAAAATGTGCCCACACTGTCCAATGGCGTGTATGTGACTGTAACCCAGCCTACACTTGCGCAATCTGGTTAGAAAGCATTCTGTAAGAGCCTCTGAGATGGACAACAGAAAAGAGTTTTCTTCAGTCGTCTGTGATGACTGATAAATGAAAAGCTCTGACTTGCAACATGGGAGGAGCAGAGGACTGTAATATTCCCCATGCAGCGCACCGGTGCTGCTGCGACAAGTTGAGGCGAGGCAGGTGGGGGGGGGATGGAGCTGCCCCACGCACCGCACACCTGCTTACCTCAGGGCCCCTGCAGCCAGGCCACTCTCCCCTCGGTGACCTCCCCCTGCCCATTCAAGAACCGGCTGCCCACCCGCCTCTTCGCTTTTACTCCTCTCCCGAGCCGGACTGCCATGCCACGGAGGGTGGGCAGAGGGGAGGCTCCGTCGCCTTTCCCGGTCCCCCTCGGTCGTCCTGGAGCCAGGGGGGAGTGGTGGTGAAAAGTCTCCGCCGCCACTGGAGGGGCTTCCTTCGGTCCCCGCTGGCCCGGCCCAGCCCCCCCCACAGATGACTTGCCCAGCAGCGGCTGCTTCTTCCTCCGCCGCCTGCCGCTTGGGTCCTGCAGTGCTGTGTCGCGCTTCCTGCTGCCCGATCGCTGCTTGTATTTTATGGTTTCAATGGCGGCAGCTCTGGAGGCCGGTGGTAGGCTCTCTGCATCATCCCTGGGCCGCTGGTTTGGGCCGCCGGCCACCTTCGCGGCTCTGCGGGAGAGTTGGCGGCTGGAGTCACCGCAGAGTTGGCGGCTGGTATAACTCTCCCACGGCTGTGTGGGGAGAGCCGTGAAGGTGGCCAGTGGCCCAAACCACCGGCCCAGGGACAATGCGGAGAGCCTACCACCGGTTACTATTAGCACCGTGCTGGTTACTAGTAAGGGAAGAGACAGGTGGGCAGCCAGGTCATTGGGCGGGGGAAGGTCACCGAGTAGAGACTGGCCTGGCTGTGGGTGCGGGGCGTGTGGGGCAGCTCCATCCCCCCACTTGCCTCACCTCACCTCACGGCGGCACCGGTGCAACACTCTCCTGCCTCGTTGCGGCAACGAGCAACTAGACAGTGGGTTGGCGTGGGCAGGTGGCTTCAAAATCAGACATCCCCCGAAAATAAGCCCTAATGGGTCTTTTGGTCCAAATATATATATATAAGACCTGGTCTTATTTTTGGAAAAACACGGTATTTCCATGGGCCCTTTGCACTATATGTCTTGTGCCTAACAAAAGGCACCAGACCAGTATTCAAAGAAATAGCTGCATTCAGCTGGCTATACAGAGGCAGAATCTGGAAACAGCAGCAACTGAAATTGTGGAAGAGAAGAAAGGGCCCCTGGCACCA
>NW_015404088.1:0-3027 GCF_001527695.2 Protobothrops mucrosquamatus
GTACAACAGATGAGAGCTGAAACAGAAGAACTTCTTGGTAAGAAAAATGATGAATTGTGTGAAAACATGTCCCAAATTTTTCAAGGTTTTGCTTTTCATGTGGATCGTTTAGAGGGACATGTGGAGGAAGTGGTGGAGAAGATGGAGGGAATGGAGGAGAGAATAGAGAAAATAGAAGAAGGTGTGGAGATTGTTCAAATGATATTGTAATGTCACAATACAGAGAAATGGAACATGCCATAAGAATCAGAGGACTTAAGGAGAATTTACAAGAGAAATTGAGGGAGGAGGTAGCAGCTGCCATAGCCCTGGTTACTGACTCTGATCCTGAAATTATATATGGAGAGATTGAAAAAGCATATAGAGTAAACTTATGGGTGGCACGTCAGAGAAATTTGCCTAGAGACGTGGTTGTTTACTTCTCCAGAAAAACACGTCGAAATGATATTATACAAGCTTTTTACCAACAGAGATTTCAGATTGCTGCTCAAGATGTTATAATTTTGAAAGAGATACCTTCAAAAAAATTTTTAAAAAAGAAAGGAGTTTGCCTTTCTGGCTCAGGAGTTAAAGAAAAGACAAGTGCCTTTTAGATGGGAGATACCTGTTGGACTGGTTTTGAATTATGCTGGGAATCGTTATAAACTTGATACAGTTCAGAAGGCTAAAAAAATTTACTTAACGGTTCTGAAAGTAGATTCATCTCCCATGTTACCAACTAAAGGAATGGAAGAAGTGGAACAATTGGTTGTAGAAGTGCCTGGAGCTACATCGTTGCCTGTAGTTGATTCCCAGAATCAGCAATTGATGGAGGTGAAAGCTGATTCAAAAGAGCAGAGGATGACACGTGCAGCGCATAAATGAAGGGAAAGAGAACAACAGAAGGAATCTGTGCCTCAAACGTATTCTTTTACCTCAGAGCCAGTGGGAGGGGCCAGGAGGCCTAAAAGATCTGTCATGACAGACCTGCAAGGAATGATTCAGAAGCTCCAAAAGCCGAAAGATGGTTAAGTTAATGACCTTAAATGTTAATGGACTGAATTCATCACAAAAAAGGAAGAAAATATTTCATTATTTGAAACAATACAAAAATGATATCATATGTCTACAAGAAACTCATATTGTGTCAAAAGATCAAAAATATTTGGCAAACTCTAAACTGGGTCTACATTTCATTGCCCCCGCACCAAAGAAAAAAGCAGGTATAGCTTTTTATGTTAAAAAAGAGTTACTGCCAAAGCTAATAGAATCAGATATAGAAGGAAGATTTGTGCTTATTGAACTTTTATTGAATGGGAAAAAATGTCTTGTCGTTGGTATATACGCACCTAACCAATACCAACAGCAGAAACAATTTTATAGTTTTTTACATCAAAAGATAATACAATTGGATTATAAATCTATCATTTTGATGGGAGATTGGAATGGTGTAATAGACCCTAAAAGAGATAAAAAAAAACTCTTTCTAAAGTTTCAACTCAAACCAAATTGCCTAAAAGTTTTTTCGCATTGCAAGAAGATTTGGAGTTAAAAGACATATGGCGAGATTGGAATATTGGAGAAAGTGATTTTACTTTTTTCTCAGATAGACATCAATCTCACTCTAGAATTGATTTTATTTTGATTACTAGTGACCTGATCTCTAAGGTTAAAAAAGTGAACATTTTTCCTAGGACTTTTATCAGATCATAGTCCTGTATGGATGGAATTTGTAATGGATGGTGGAAGTAAAAGGACTTGGAGATTAAATGAGAACTTATTAAAATATGAAACTAATGTACAGAAACTTAAAGATTACCTAAAGGATTTTTTCATGTTGAATATGAATAAAGGCACTTCTATGTCAATGGTATGGGATGCGAGCAAAGCCTTTATCAGAGGTGCCTTAATTTCAATGAATACTGCTTATAGGCGAAAGCAACTACAAAGGCACAGGGACTTAGAACAAGAAATAAAGGCAAAAGAAAAAGCTTTCTCCTTAAATCCAATGGATAATAATTTAAAGGTATCTATTGCAATGTTGAAAGAACAGTTCAATATGTTAATGGCTGACCAAGTGGCAGTTAACTTGAGATATATGAAACAACACTTTTTGCAACGCAGACAAACCGGGAAGGTTGTTAGCTTATCAATTACGAAAGAAACAAAAACAAAGAGTTATAGAGAAAATAAATTATAAAGGTAAAGAGGTTTTCCAGCAAGATTTGATTAAAAAGGCTTTTTCGGAATATTTTTCAAAATTATATGCCTCTGACAATATACAAATTTCTGAAATAGATAGTTATCTTCAACAAGTAAATTTTCCTAGACTTTCAGATGACAAAAAGGAATGATGAACTGTCCGATTGTGCTGGATGAGATTACTGAGGCAATTAAACAATTGAAGGTTGGTAAAGCCCCTGGTACAGATGGGCTAACGGCGATTTATTATAAAACATTGTCTGAAGAAATGTTAGAACCCTTGAGATGTCTCTTTAATAGCATTTTGTTAGGAGAAGAAACGCCACCATCATGGAGGAGTGTGTTTATTTCACTCATACCAAAGGATCAAGATTTGACACAGCCTAAAAATTATAGGCCAATATCTTTATTAAATACGGATTATAAGATTTTTGCAAAAATTTTAGCTAATAGATTAATGCAAGTATTAAAACGGATTATTCATGTGGACCAGTCTGGATTTATAACTGGTAGATATATGAAGAATAATGTTAGACAAATTGTAAATTTGTTGGAATATCTGGATAAAAATAACCAAATCCCGGCGGCTCTTATCTTCCTGGATGCTGAAAAGGCTTTTGATAAGTTGGATTGGCAATTTTTATTATGAGTGGTGGACAAAATGAATTTTGGGGACAGATTCTTATCAGCGTTAAAGGCTATTTACCAACAACAATCAGCGCAAGTGGTAGTAAATGGAGGATTGACAGACTTAATTAAAATTGAGAAAGGTACGAGGCAAGGATGCCCTTTGTCACCTTTACTGTTCATTTTGACTTTAGAGATTTTATTAATACAGGTTCGTGA
>NW_015404089.1:0-3026 GCF_001527695.2 Protobothrops mucrosquamatus
ATAACCTTTAGTCCAATGTTTATAACCCCAAAGCTTCCTTAAACCATTTGCATACTGATCTCATTGGACTTTTCAGCCTGAGGCTTAAATTTGGATTTAACCTTTAAATCAATCATGAAGTAAACAAGGAGCTGTCTAGTGATGGTCCAGATTTTTGCATTCATGATCTGGTAATACTCAGGCATGAAATCTTCCTCTGCTCCAAAAACGTGGTTAGAAGTGCTAGTTCTATAATAAATTGCTATCGAATGTCTGTTCAAGGGTTGTAACCCAGTGACACCATTTATAAAGCAAGTCCTAGATTCAATATTTGTCAGGTAGCATATGATACAACCACTGATGTTTACATTTCTCCCAAATTGGGCAAGTTTCACCAGGGATTTTATTCACTTTCAAGGCAGCTGCAGAAGTGTATTCGATCTTACAGACTTAGAATTTTCTTACAGTGGATCTCTGGACATTTTGTGTAGAATATAGAGCGGTAATCCTGAGGCAATAGATTTGGAGCTCAGCATTCTGAGAAAATGCAGCATTTCAAGGGATGATTTAAGGACCTTCATTCTGGATCAGAAGACAGGCTACAGAAAAGTTACTCCCCGAATCTCTTTTTCTTTACAAGTTCATTACTGTCATGCTTTTAAGTTCAGTATCTATATCTATCCTAATCCTGATATGGAATTCTGCCCTCTTCTTTTCTCGGGAGAAAAACTCACAATAAGACAATGGAATACAGAAATGTAAAATATTGAGTTAAGAAATTAAAAGCTGAAAAAGTATTGTAAGTAATGGGAAGGGAAGGGAAAGGAAAGGAAAGGAAAGGAAAGGAAAGAGGAAGGGAAAATCCATTAAAGAATTCTTTTCTGTATTTGTATTTCTGCTCTCTCCATTATTTTGAAGAAGAAGATGCAGGAGAAAAGTGTTGAACTTTCCAAAGGATGGAGTATTATTACAATTCAAGCAAAGCATATACTTTTATTCCAAAAATCACCTTTTCAAATATTGCATTTATTGGAATAGTTGGTTGGTAGTGACAATAACTGAATTCTAGTGACTATAACTGAATTTTCAATAACTGAAAATTGTGGCTGTTGTAGTTTGGATGATACTCATAACCATAGAAAAGTAATAAAAGATAGTTAAAGAATCATGTGATAAGATTTCTTCTCCTTGTTTAATGGTAATTGGCATGCTTGGAATGGCTTTCTATATCATGCAAACATGCCTACAGACCAGTTCTATGCTTTGATTAGCTACAGTTTTTTGAATATTTATTTATTAAATTTATGTGGCTGCTCATCTTATATACATGTTTGGGGATGTGGACCATTAAAACAGGATAAACACAGGATAAACCAATAAAAATAGATCACTGTTATCTGGATTCATACATTTTGCTAAGTCAAAAATTATATTTTAGAGATCACAGTGATTGTCTCTTCATGATACCAATATACTATACTATAGCATAGTTTAAAATGTGAACCCAGTTCTAAATTAATGGTTTGAAGCATGAAGTGTCAACCCAGAATCTTTATTTGGGCTAATTTGAGCTTGCTAAACTTCTTCTGTGCTGGCGTTGGTTTGCAGAGGTTTGGAATAGATCCTGATTCAGCTTCTCCCATCTCACTCCTCCACATGTCTTTCAGCACATCTCCTGGCATAGTTTGAACATAGCCATGGTCAGCCACCAGACTGTAATTACCTGACCGTTCTTGTCTCTTCCAGCCAGTGCATTATTGACCTAGTACTGCATGCTAGTTCATTATTTAGAGAGGGAGTCAGTTCCACTTAATCAGTATCCAGAGTGGTTCATAGCATACAAATATCAACAGTGTTTCATTGCAAAGAACATAGAAGACATTAACATTTTTTTTAAGAAACAATGAAATAAAGCAGATGGAAATGTGCTACAATTTGAAGCTTCTTCATCCCAAAGCTCCTTGTGTGTTTTTCATCTGATTCCCAAGCAAGAGGGAGGACAACTTAGTCTCCTAATTAGTGATGTGAATTCATTTTCAGATGAAGGAAAATGGCATAAAATTGGCCCATTCAGTTCAATTTACATTCTTTCCAAAACAAACCAAATGAGTAACAAGCAGATATGAATAGTTAAGTCTGTTGATCCCATTCATCATTCTCTGTTCAGGATACAGGATGCCAATCTTTCTCTAAGGTCACTCGTGGCCAGAGAGGTCCTCCACGTGGTGATCCTTTTATTGTCTTTATTGTCTTTTATTGCCCTGGCTCTTGCATAATGCCAAGGCACTCAAGAGAAGAAAATAAGTTATTTCAGCAAATGCCACTATTTCATAGGCAAATGCCCACAAGGCAATCCAAATAAAGTTGTTGAGGCAACTGATGCTCTCAGCACAGCCCATGGCAAAGTATATACAATGGCAGGGGGATTGATTGAACAAAACTGAAAGTCAGTGAGACTGTGATGTATCTGTAACAAAATAAACATTTTTACTCCATGATGAAACTTGCATTCTTGTCAGTGACAATGAAAACAGAAAGCATGGATTCCACAGGTTCCATCATGTGGATTGGAAAGAAGTAGTCTGTACAGTATCTCTTCATAGAAGAATGTATTGCTGCAGTGATGTAAGGCTAGGTAGTTTTAGCAGAACAGGAACTATGTTACAAACCAAAGCCTTGCAATGCCTTGAAGTTTTATAATATCACTGCATAAGCTTTTAGGGAATATAGTTCAGTTCATCCAGTACTCAGAGTACACAGACCTAAGAGGCAAGTATTATACAGTATATACATGCAACTTGTTGCTTGAGGATGGGGTGGGGATGACAGTGGAGATAGATAAAAGGAGGCCTGAAACAGAATTACCTCTAAGTTGTGGCCACTGAGAAGAATAGTTATTGAGTGGGATGAAGGCATTCTTGCACTGACAAGCCAGCTGGCTATAAGACTATTGTTATCTGCTGCATTAACAAGATCAAACTCTTTCAAAGGACTTCACAGACTGCAAACCAAAGTTTCTAACATTTACTTCTTCAACTTTTAAAAGA
>NW_015404090.1:0-3026 GCF_001527695.2 Protobothrops mucrosquamatus
GCAGTATTGCAGGCTTATTCTGCCGACTGCCGATTGACTGCAGTTCGAAGTTTGATTCTCACCTACTCAAGGTTGACTCAGCCTTCCATCCTTCCGAAGTCATTAAAATGAGGGCCCAGTTTTTGAGGGCAATATGCTAACTTTGTAAACCGCTTAGAGAGGGCTATAAAGCACTGAGAAGCTGTATATAAGTCTAAGTACTATTGCTATTAACCCCTCTTTCCCCTGCAATGTATCCTAAGAAACCACCCGATCTATCTAATATTTTCCCTCAATCCCTTCCTCAACCATCACCACTGGTGTCCCAACATGGCATATCAAACTAGCTTGCCTGCTTCCCAGTCTCCCAGAATCTTCTCTTCATTGACTTTCAGGAGAGAGAGGGCAACACTGACATTTCTTGCCTGGGTGCTGTTTTAGCATAGCATTTCATTGATAATGTTGCTCAGATTTGTCAAAGTTTTGTCTCTACCCAGGTAGAGTCCATTGTGGGCAGCTGGGCAATCATGGTCTTATTATCACTCGTCTGGACTACTGCAGTGTGCTCTATATTACGGTTGCATTTGAAGACTACCTAGACTAGGGGTAGGCAACCTTGGCTCTTTTATGACTCGTGGACTTCAACTCCCAGAATTCCTGAGCCAGCATGGCTGGCTTTGGAATTCTGGGAGTTGAAGTCCACGAGTCATAAAACAGCCAAGGTTGCCTACCCCCCTGACCTAGATGCTTCAGTTAGTCCAGAAAGCTGGAACAAATTTTCCCTACTTTAAAAAGGTTCTGAATGGATTTGTGTTCAGTAACAATATTTAGAAATTTTTGTAAATGTTTATCCTTTCAGTACAGGGACTTTTTTTTTATATCTCAAATGATTACATTTGATGAATAGGGGATTTTGAGTTTGCATGTGTATTTGGTTCCGGTCATGTTCAAACATTAAAAACATATCTATGTTTTTACACCAGGAAAAGTCCCTGATTTAGTTATCAACATTAAAGAAGTTATATATAGCTACTTGCATAGGTGGAATCTGATGCTCACTTCTTTTCTTATGCATTAGATTGCTCTGCCAAGATTGGCTATTATAATTTCATTATATAGGAAAAGAAAAAGAGGTGATGCTTTAATTATCTTTATGGTAAAATTAAAAAAGTAACATCAGGGGGAAAAAAAGATAGAGATTATGTAGTTAAAGAAAAAAAATCTAAATATGTTCTAATGATAAAACTGGATTAAACAGGATACATAAATGTGATCCCACCAAATGGCTCATTTGATTGTTGTCGCCAGGGTGTGCGTGTGTTTGTGGGGGGTATTATTCCTTTTTTATTGTTTTTATATTGGGTTTTTATCTTTGTAAGCCACCTAGAGTCACTAAGAGTGAGTTGGGCAGCCATATAAATTTTCTTAAATAAATAAATACCTACCTACTTACCTACTTCAGGCTAGCACTTGGAAAGTACCCAACAAGGACCTGGAAGTAATATTCAGATGCCAGAATATCTCTATACCTACAAAGGTCACACTCATGGAGGAAATTGTTTACAAAAGCAAAGCTTGGTCTTTGAAGAAGCAGAATAGGAAGAGTATTGAAGCTTTTGAATTCTGGTGTTGGAGAAGAACGCAAATATGTTGAATAGCCAAGAAAATAAACAAAGGAAGCATAGAACAAATCAATTCAAGAGTTTTCATTTTCATAACTGCTTATTGAAAACTGGATATGTCTAGCAGCTTTCAGGGAAAGGAAAAGAATGCTTCTGTTTAACTTATCTAGATTATGAAACTTGCCATAATTTCAAAAAAGCTATATACTTGCTTTCCAAATGGGCTCAAAAAGAAGAGTAACTATAAAAAGTCTTTCTCCTCCCTAAAAGTGTTCAAATAAAGGCCCAATAGTATACAGATAGGTCTCAACTTACAATAGTACGTTTAGTGACCATTCAAAGTTACAACGGCACTAAAAAAAGTGACTTACAACCATTTTTCATACATATGACTATTGCAGTATCCCTGTCATCACGTGATCAAAATACGGATGCTTGGCAACTGGTTCATATTTATGAGGGTTGCAGTGTCCCAGGAACACATGATCCTGACAAGCTGGATTTGCTTTACAGCCGTGTTACTAACTTAAACAATTGCAGTGATTCATTTAACAAATGTGGCAAGGAAAGTTGTAAAATGGGGCAAAATTCACATAACAACGGTCTCACTTAGCAACAGAAATTTTAGGCTCAATTGTAGTCATACGTCAAGGACTACCTATAGTTGAAAATCTGTACCTTAAAGCCATCATGAGGTAGCTGCAATTTAGCAGATATTCTAGGCACTTTAGCCTTTTATCATTAACTTACCTATCTTGTGTAAAATATCTAATGGAAATTAACATTGGGATCTCTCTTAAAATATACATTAATCTCTCTGTAATGTTCATTTTAATAACATCAATCTTACCCCAAAAACTTAGCAGGACTTTTAAGCACTGAGTTATATCTAGTGAAATTGCATCTGTACATTCAGGCATATTTAATTCAACATATTGTAATATATTTCAAGAAACATGTAAATCCAGTTATTTTATAGACCTGGTAAAAACTGTAAATCCTAATCTCCTACAGCTACCTGTAGATATAGTAGATCCCAAAGGCAACAAATTAGACTTATTCCAATTAATATTACAACCAGATTGTAAAGTGTATTGCTGTGTAATTTCAACAAGTTTTACTAATGACATTGCGCAATGATCAAGAATAGCCATAATATCATCATGTAAGAACCATCTAAATTCTTTTTTAAAAAATATTTTTTTTATTGAAAGTTTTAAGAGCAATTGTCAAGCCGTCGTGTCTTGGCGCTGCACAAACCAGCCAGCAAGCAGGAACGTTAGACATATGGTAGTTTAATCACTCCATGTAGGTTAAAGTCAGCACTGGGAGGCGTTCGCTCCCAATGCCTTACATAGCATGTGTTCCGGCCCCACCCTTGTGGATACGCCCCGGCCCCACCCACCTCCCAAGCCACCATCCTAA
>NW_015404091.1:0-3026 GCF_001527695.2 Protobothrops mucrosquamatus
CTTCTTCTTCTTCTTCTTCTTCTTCTTCTTCTTCTTCTTCTTCTTCTTCTTCTTCTTCTTCTTCTTCTTCTTCTTCTTCTTCTTCTTCTTCTTCTTCTTCTTCTTCTTCTTATTATTATTATTATTATTATTATTATTATTATTATTATTATTATTATTATTATTATTATTATTATTATTATTATTATTATTATTATATCAGTGCTGTCATAATTTTGAATGGTTGCTAAACAAACAGTTGCAAGTTGAAGATTCCCTGTGGAGAGACATCATCTTTCCTGTAATTTTTATTTCTGAGTGGAGATTTCTCCTGAAAAAAAAAAAAAATACATCAAGCATGCAGATATTCCCCTTTGTATGACCCTGCTCCAGGTCATAGACTGTTCTTTGCAGATGCTTCTTTTTCCTTCCGGAACTAGTTAAATAGAGGATCCCACCCAATCAGGGATCACACAATGAATAGAATGACACCATGGTGTCAAGCAGTCATTTGGATTTTGGCTGCTGGATGCTATCACTGCACGCAAATGAGAGCCGTTTAAACAGATGAATGAACTTTCTCACAAGGCGTGCCAAAGTAATATTAAGGGAAAGAGAGAAGAGGGGAAAAAAGGGAATCTTTCTGATGTGGCCAAAATATTTGCAAAAAATAATGAGCTGTTCTGAGTCAGTTCTTCCGTGCATTAATATTACTAAGTCCAAAAAACAAAAAAGGCCTTCAACCCTATTGTTAGTCTTTTTCCAAGGTCTTATTTTGTCTGGGGCTGCCTTTGTCACATTTTTTCCACTTTCCCAGCAATTCATATGATTCCCAGACTTCCAGGTAAACATGTTGATTTGATTATCCCAAAGGTGCTTTTTCAAAAGACAACTGGACTTTGCTTTTCCTTAAAGACGTATCGCTTCTCATCTAAGAAGCTTCTTCAGTTCTGATTGAACGGCCGGGGATGGAAAGATTGATATTCCTTGCAGTCATCTGATTGCTAGCACTCTTTCTGAGAATCGTTGAGGTTCATATGGAGGTTTATCTGTGCCCCAAGAATCACCTGAAAAGTGCAAAGGGGGGTGGAACTTTCTTGGAACTGTTGCAAGGACAATGTTGTAAACAGGAGATAGTTGGTGTCACATCTCTCCCCCTCTGTTGACAGAGGGCTGTCCACTCTTAATGTAGATGGCCTCTTTGAACCCTCTTTGAAACCAGCGGTCCTCTCTGTCCAAAATGTGGATTTTGCTGCCTTCAAAGGAAAAACGAAGTCCAGTTGCCTTTAAAAAAAACACCTTTGGGACCACTGTGGGAAGTCAGTCCCCCAGAGAAGGAAATATTAAAAGATCAGGAAAATATATTTTCTCAAAGGATCTTGAAGAGGCAGGAAAGCATGCCCGCTTTTTCTTAATAGCCCCAGGTCTCCCTCCAACAAGCAGGGACCAGCTCTGTAGAGATGCAGATGTAAATCCAGAGAGCTAGAAGCTTAGGAAGACAAAGACACCTAAAATCTACATACCCCACCCAAACTCTAAGACAGGACATAATAGGATTAACCCACAGATGCCAAAGGGTAAACCCAGACTCAGCTCAGAATACATGACACAGGAAATAGCCTCAAACAGGAACAGGAAATCACTCCAAACAAAAGGCTCCAGATAGTATAAAAACCCACTCCCCCCATGTGCTCAGCCCTTTTTTTCCTCTTCTCTGCCAGAACCATCTTTCTGTCTGGCTCTCCTCTTCAAGAAACTGCAACCTTCTTTCTAAAGCAGTAGCCATGTTGTTTATCCCCGGCTTGGACTGAACCATGATGAAAACTTTTCTTCCAACACAATCATGAATGTATGACTATCTCCACAGACATGCTGATTTAATTCTGTTGTTTGGGAAGGATATGAGCACAGGTGTCCATTGGAAGCCTTCTTTCTAAATAGCAATAGCACTTAGACTTATATACCGCTTCACAGTGTTTTACAGCCCTGCCTACGCAGTTTTTACAGGGTCAGCATATTTGCCCCCAACAATCTGGGTTCTCAATGATGTCAGACCCGTCCTGACATTATCACACAATGGTTGCAATGACATCATATCATGCAAGATGTCACTCCTGTATCTTGTCTGGCCACAGGATACCAGATTACATAAATCAGATTTTTCCTTAAAAACAAAAAAAGGTTCCTCTTCTCAATTTCAGCTTTCCTGTCAAAAGAAACTTCTTCTTTCTCTGAACTTTTTAAAATTGAATTGTTTATCAAAGAAATTGTGATAATATGGGGTTTACATTCAATTGTGTCTGTGGTTTATCTTATGATCTATGTAAGAGCCGTGGTTTTGCAGTGGTTAGAATGCAGTATTGCAGGCAAACTCTGCCCACTGCCAGGAGTTCGATCTTCACTGGCTCAAGGTTGACTCAGCTTTCCATCCTTTTGAGGTCGGTAAAATAAGGATTGTTTGTTGGGGGCAAATATGCTGACTCTGTAAACTGTTTAGAGAGGGCTGTAAAACTCTGTGAAGTGGTATATAAGTCTAAGTGCTATTGCTATGGCTGAACACATATTTCTGAAAGCTGGACCTGATTGAAGCTCGCTCTTCAAAGCAATGTTGTTTCCATCAAAACCTGGGCAAAGTCTATCCAACATCATTATGGGTAGTGTAATCAGAGTGAGAATGCCCTGGTTGCCAATGAGCAAAGACCCCAGTAAGAGGGTTTCTTATAAGGAGGGGAACTGGCCATCAACTCAATTCTGGATGCAGATTGAATTGGGGGTTCAATTTCCTGACAGTGAGAACAATTAATCTTAAAGTTGTCAAGGTTGAGACAGACCAGTGTGCACAACCTCTTTCAGAAAATCTTACATTTTCTTGTCTTTTTTCTGCTATAAAGATGGCCTCTTCCTTCTGCTCCCCTCCCAGCACTGAGGGGTCTGGACATTATCCAAAGCCAGAAGAATTAGATACAAGAACAAAAGACTCTGTGTCCAGGTCTGGTCATCACAACACAGAAAAGATGTTGGGACAATCAACAATTAAGAAATATGCC
>NW_015404092.1:0-3025 GCF_001527695.2 Protobothrops mucrosquamatus
GATGGAGTACTTCCTCTTGTTTCCTAGCCTAAATTCCTAAGTCCTCCTACTCTACAAGGTATCAGTAGTTCTCTTCAATAATATGAAGATGGATAATTAATCTCCAAAAATAATTTGTAGTCAGGGGTTGCAAGCTCAGTATAGACAATGTGTTTAGCCAAGGAATAGGTCATATTCTACATCCCCACACATGTTGGTGGCAGGTTACTTTCCAATAATGCACTTTGCTGAGAGAAAAAAATGTAAACAGGAAAGCAGATGGAGATGGAAGAGGAGGAGGAGGAGGAGGAGGAAGAAGAAATGGAAAGGAGCAGCATAAAACTGGTCTCTCAAAGTGGGAAATGAAATGCTGTTTGTAGAAGTTGGTAGTCAGTTTGATTACTTTCTGCAGAGATTGTTGTAATATGCAAAAACCCAAGGAACTCATTTCACTTTTGGGGCATATCCACCCTGTCAGTTTGCCCCATTGTTTGTCTGGACCATCAACAGGTTCTGGCTTTAATTATAAATTATATTTTATTTTATCATGTTCTAGTTTCCATATATTGTATATAAATCTTGTTTTTATATCTTAATCTGGGACATTGCCAATGTGTTTAACCTAATCCTTTGCTTTCATTAATTACTAAAAATAAGTTATAATTAAAAACCGGCTTATTTTGAGTGTAAGATTGTACATCAGCAGTACTCATCATTCATAATCAGCAAGGTCTGAAAGTCTAGGAATGAAAAGGGACAGCACATGAAGGTGAAAACCAGTCAGTTTTATATACACCTACATGCACACACAAGATTAGTTCAGTTTCCTAGTCTGTATGATTGTTAGAGGAAACTCTAGAAATCTCTAATATTGAGGCAAATAAAGGCTTTCCATCTGTGAGGTGCTGATACTTTGTACCTTTGTGTTCCATTTAAATGAACTCAGACTTGAAGACTGAACATTCTTTATTGGTCAAAATAAACACTGAAGCAGAAGCTGACTTCCTTAGTCTATATAAAGATTAAAGGAACAATGCCATTTCTAATTCTCAGTCTGCCTTTCTTCTTCTTGGCAATAATAATCATTCTCACTGTTCTGAGCCAATATGGTGTCTTTAACCATGAAATGTTGAAGTTGAGTTGGGTTGGGTGGAATATTGAGCCAACTGCTATTCACAGACCAATCTACTTCACGGAGAAGGCAAAAGGAAGAGAAAGACTCCCTTATGTATGTGGTCTTGAACTTCTTGAGGAAATGCAAGTTATAAACATAGTAGTAATAATAGCAATAGAAACAAGTATTGGTTGAACTGCATAAAATGTGTGTCCTTAGAATAAACCTTCCATTATGTCTTGGGTCATGGTTCACAAGGGAAGTTTTGTAAAGCAACCCTCACCAAACTCAGATTTTCCTGGCATGGATTGTAGCTTTGAGAATTCCTAGCCACCCAAGTCAGTTTGCTAGACTGAAATTCTTGTTGTCCAACAAATCAGAGATATACCATGCTGGAGGAGACACCTCCTTTGGACCCTTGACTTCCTAAAATGGTTGCATCAGGTTTTTTCCAGAAATGATGGCTGTGTGGCATATTAGGATCCCTTGACTGATGTTAAAATCTCTATATGATTAAGAGGCCTTCCATTCAAATACCTTCCACTCAATGGCAGTATTAATAATGCAGCTCAGCACTAAGAAGGAAAGGCTGTACCTTGGAGAAATGACAGGTTTGAGGAAATCAGATCAATAATGAAAATGATGTAAGCAAACTGAGCCCAAATGATCAATAAATAAGAAGCAAATTTTATTGCTGTGACCCTCATGGTAAAGTAGCATCTTCTCCATAGTAATAAGCCTGATGGCTTCCCAAGACATGACATTGGCAGGCTTGTACTTTAAACATGCATTTGTCGTATTCGAAAGCAATGAAGTGAGCTATAATTTAAAGGTTGCAATGGACAAAAATTCAGCAGTCTCTTTCCATAAATCTGGACAAAAATTCAGCAGTCTCTTCCATAAATCTGGTGCTTTATCTCCCTACAAGATATTCCCTGATTCAAATGGGATTACTCCTTATACAGTAACCAAATTGATGGAAAGAGAGAGAAAGTAGGTGGGGAGAGAGTTCATACCACATAAACACAATATGGCTCAATGGTTTGGACTGACATGGGAAAAACCCAAGTGCAAGTTTGCCGTCAACATGGAAGCTGATTAGGTGACTTTGAGCCAGTCTCTCATTCTTTCTCAACCCAACCTATCTCCAAGGGTCTTTTTTATTGTCAGGAATTAAAAGAATGCCTTGAGTTCCTGAAGAAAAGGCAGGATATAAAGCTGATAAAGTAAAAAATAAACAAACACTTATTTATACATCTTCATACCTTATAAGTAATCAACCTGCAGTTAAATTTATCACATTGGAGAGAATGTGGCCCTTAGATTTAGGCAGACAGCAAAAAACTATCTCTACTTTTAGATTTTCAGAAATTAATTGAGTTTAATGTGAAAATTACTGTGCTGTAGAATAGATGACTAAACATGGTTACACAGGATTTGTTTTAATCACTGCTGATAGTTTCACATTTGAGAGGGTGTTTATTTTTCTCTCAGCATTTCATTTGCAAGTATACTTGTTTTATGGATTTAGAAGAAGCACAATTTCGGGGATAGTACAGATTCATTAACACCTGTCTTGCTTTCTTGTTAACTGAAAAGATAAACCCTTGTTTCCATGGTCCCAGTTTTAACTTTATTTATTGATCTAACATGCATAAGAATACAAGATGTCTTTGTTAGCTTCACTCATTGTCTCTTTAGGCATTATGTTTTATTTTATTTTCTTATAATTTATTTATTTATTTATTTATTTATTTTGATTTATATCCCGCCCTTCTCCCAACGGGACTCAGGGCGGCTCACAACATATTTAAAAACAAAAACATATTTACAATCCCCACCAAATAAAACCAAATTAAAACCAAATATTTTAAAGTTGTGCTGTTTAAAATTTTCTTAAAAATAAACCCAGTTTAAAATCCTCCCTAGGCC
>NW_015404093.1:0-3025 GCF_001527695.2 Protobothrops mucrosquamatus
AGGGGATGCAGGAGATCATTCCATTGCTTGATTCTCTCCAGAACTGCTAGTACTTCTTTTCTAATTCTAGGTGGAGCAATACCAACAAGAGGATACACTTTCTCAATTGATGTGGGTTTAAGGAATCTTGTCACTATGCACTCTGCTTCATTGACAGCAATGTCAACTTGCTCTGCATGTGTAGATGCACTCCCTAGGAGACCCAATTTGGTGTAGTGGACAAGGCACTGGCTCAGAAGTGCCTTGTCCACCACACCTCTGCTGCCGAAATAGACAGGGCCAAAACCGATGTCTGCAGAGTGGATGGCTGAGCACCACATACCGTATATAATTTGTCAGTTTCCTGATAATGTTATTCCTCATGCTAACTTTAGCCTTAGTATATAGGCAGTGTTGTTTAAATGAAAGTGTCCTATCATGTGTCACACCCAGATACTTTGGTGTTGTGCAAGGCGGTATTTGATTCTCTTGTCATGAAACATTCAACTCGACCCCTGCATCTCAATTTCAAAGATGAAAAGCACACACTTGAATCTTGCTTGGATTGGGTCTCAAATGATTGATGGTGCTGCAGTGAGTCTTCCAACTAACTCATCAAAACTTGATCCTTGTGTGACCACTGCTATATCATCTGCATAGATAAATAATCATGTTAAGTCAGAGACTGGTTGATCATTCGTATATATGTGATGCAACATCGGAGACAATACACTTCCTTTCCTATGACTGAAACTGAGTGAATGGCTTATGTCACCAGCTAGTTTTTATGCTTCACTAGAACTCTAAGTTCCTAACCTACCTGCCTTGCCCACTACACCAAACTGGCACCCCTAGAGAGTTTGCTACAAAGGAAATTGGCTGTTTTTTCCTTACCTTATTCTCTGTTGCTCCTGGGTCTTCTCCAGCGGCAAACTTTGTTCCCTAGTGTATTCTGCTGGTATTTAAAGCTTCCCCTCACCCTTCTCTCAAATTTTCTCTTGCCTTCATGTTAATAGTTGCCATTCAAACTAGCCACACTTGATTTCTCAAAGAACTGGCAGCATAATATGTCCCCATTTGGTTTGCTGCATACATTAGATTTCTGGAAGACAGATTTGGACACAGCATATCTTACGTTATCTACCATAAAAATCACCCATTTGTGTTTCTGGCATCAGCTCTTCTCTTCAGTAATTAATGGGGGGAGGATGAGGAAAAAATATCTCTACTAAGAGAAGTTTCCTGAGTCCGAAAGCTTGAAAGATTAACCTTCTGCTCCCAGACGGCTCAGTTGCTTATTGAATGTTTGCACTGAATTGCACTGCTAAATTTTCATTGTACCTTGGATCCCCTTGTAGACATTCTTCAGATGTTCCAACGTTACAGTAGTTACAGAAAAGGAGATCTCCCTTTCTTTGCTGCCAGTAGCTGGGACACGATGACACATGGAAGGAGACTGCGATATGCCCCCTCTTTAAGAGCCACAGCCCACATCTGGCCCATTGGAAGACCACCCCATCAGAAACCTTCCTTTCTGGGAGAAGATACTGACAAGGCAACCACAAAACTCTGGAGAAACTGCGTTTTTGGGAGGGTCCCTTTCAGTCAGGATTTATTCCCAGGCCAGGGACAGAAACAACATTGGTTGTATAGTTAATGATCTTTTCCAGGACTTTGTTTGGGGTTGTTCCCTGCTTCTAGTACTGTTGTACTACTCATTAGCTTGGGTTACTATGAGCCTGCTATCCTTTAGAATAGATCACCTGCAAAATTTGGGGACTGTTTTACAATAGTTTAACTCCTTTTTTAGGCAGTTGCCATGAGAGGGTAATGTGTTCAATGCCCTGCACAAGTTACTACCGTAATAATTTTCTGAGTGAAAATCCAAGGGGTGGTTTTGTCTAATAGAGCCCCACATGGCTGGCACTACAGTATCTTCAGGACCAGCTTCTCCAACCAGGATTGACATTTATAATACATACAGGAGTAGATCATAACCGCAGCAATCCTAGATTCCTATAAACTAAATGGGACTGAAGGGAAATTAGGAGATTATGTCTTTCCATCAGAGCACCAATCCTAGGGAACAGCTTCCCTTTGGAGAGAAGAAGTTCTTCCTTACCTCATCCTTACAGAAAGTGATAAAACTGAGCTGTTCCATACTTGAATGGCACCTTGCTATTCAATTAACTTGTGAGTTGTTGGGAAATTATCACAGTATTGCTGTATTTCAGAAAACTATTTTTAAGATAGTAAATTATACAGTGTTTGTTTGTTTACCTGTCTTATCAATGATATTTACTCTGGATGTTTTATCATTTGTATATAAGAAGCTAAAAGGACATTAAGAACACACACATCTGATAAATTAATGGCACTCTTAAATCAATTTTTTTTTCATTTCATTTATTAGATTTATTTGCCGCCCATCTTGTTTTGAACATTTGCTTTCTTGTAAGAAACATCCAGCTTCATCTAGTTTATTGTCTTTCTCCAAGCATTTGTATGTTGACAGTGAAGGCCATGAAGTTTATAAGTTTGCACAACTTGTACTGCAGTCCTTGTTCAGTTTATTTTTCTTTTTAGAATTTACTTTATTCCATGGTTTTGCAAAATTGCACATTGAGATTATAGGGCGATTGTCAAAAATTGACCCTTTTGAAATAAAAAAGGTAAAGGTGGTGTCAATATGTAACTGTAAAGATTTGTTCACATCCCTAACCTTAACCCTTGAAAATTTTTTGATGTTTGCTCTACATATTAAGTAAGGAATAATGTCAGTTCCATATAAGCCAGCTTTCTCCTTTTCTCAACATTTATTATTTGTTTAGCCTATGGCATACAATATCAGGGAAATCTACACATGCTAGACCCAATGTAGTCCTGGCAGTTTAGATTGCTAGTTCATCTATTCAATGCTTGAGTGCATATCCTTGGTACACCTTGGGGGGCAAACTAGCTTTACACCAGCTAACTAGCACTGATCGGTTTGCTGGCTCATTCGGATGCATCCGCTGGTCTCACCTCGCCTCACCTCATGTCGTGA
>NW_015404094.1:0-3025 GCF_001527695.2 Protobothrops mucrosquamatus
ATTGAACCTCGCAAAGAAGAGAGACCACCGGATCTGGCGTTGGTTCAATTTCCGAGCGGTCTGCAGGCTCTCCAAATTCTTATGGTCCGTCCGGACCTCGATTTGATGACGCGCCCCTTCCAGATGATGCCTCCAGGCCTCGAATGCCACTTTAATGGCCAATAGCTCCTTCTCCCAGATGGTATAGTTGCGCTCCGCCAGATTCAATTTCCGTGAATAGTATGCGCAAGGGAAGAGGGCACCGCCGGGCGTTGTCGCCTGGAGTAACACCGCCCCAATGGCAATGTCGGAGGCATCTGCCTCCATGACAAATGGCCGTTGCGGGTCAGGATGCTTCAGGATGGGCTCCTTCATGAAGGCTTCCTTCAAAGCCTGGAAAGCCCGTTGTTCTGGAGCGTCCCACTGGAACCGAGTCTTTTTCTGCAGGAGCCGAGTAAGGGGGGCTGTCATGTTAGCAAACCCGGGGATGAAAGTCCGGTAATAGTTGGTGAACCCAAGAAGTCGCTGGACATCCTTTACACGACGTGGGGGGTGCCAACTCTGCAAAGACTCAACTTTGCTCGGCTCCATGGCGATGCCCTCAGGAGAAATACAGTGACCCAAGAACTCTATAGTCGTCTTGTAGAACTGACACTTCTCTAATTTAGCATACAGCCGATGTTCTCGGAGCTGCTGCAGGACCTGACGGAGATACTGATGATGCACCTCTCGCAATGGGGAATAGATCAGGATGTCGTCCAGGTATATCACAACGAACTGATCTAACAAGTCCCGGAAAATATCGTTCATAAAGTGCTGGAACACGGCAGGGGCGTTAGGCCAAATGGCATCACCGTGTACTCGAAGTGCCCGTACCGAGTACCAAACGCCGTCTTCCACTCATCACCCGACCGAACTCTGATAAGGTTATAAGCTCCACGCAAGTCCAGTTTTGTGAAGATCTTTGCCTCACGGAGCCGGTCCAAGAGTTCGGGGATGAGGGGCAGCGGGTATCGGTTGCGCACCGTGATGGCATTCAATTTCCAATAATCACAGCACAGCCGCAATTCACCGGACTTCTTCCTGATGAAGAGTACGGGTGCGAACACTGGCGAGGACGAGGGCCGAATAAAACCCCAGGCCAAATTCTTGTCCAAAAAGTCCCGCAACGCAGCCAACTCGGGGTCCGACATGGAATACAAACGCCCCACTGGGAGAGGCGTGTCAGGGACTGTCAATGGGGCAGTCATAGGGCCTGTGCGGGGGCAATTGATCTGCCTCCGTCTCGCTGAACACATCAGCATAATCCACCAATTCAGAGGGTAAGGAGACCCCCATGGGCCCCTCTACCTGACCGGCACAGATGTGGCAGGTGTGGTCCACGCACTGCAAGCTTGGAAAGGTGACCATGTTCTGTGACCAATAAATCTGTGGGTCATGCGCTCGAAGCCACGCCATTCCCAAGACCACGGGGAAATGCAGGTCTGAGGTGATATAAAACTGGATGGCCTCCTCATGAGTACTGATGGCCATACATAGCGGTTCCGTGGCAGCCTTAATTGGCCCAGACCGAAGCACTCGACCATCAGTGGTCTCCACTAACATCGGTGGATCCACGGGGGATTGGGGAATCGCCCATTTAGCCACGAATGCTGCATCTATAAAGTTCGTAGTGGCCCCAGAGTCAATCAACGTATGGACAGGAATCCCCTTGGGCAATAAATGCTTCTCTGCGGGAGGGTGTCTTCCCCGTAGCCTTGAGGGAGGCGGTGGTGAGGCCCCTCCTTAAGAAGCCTTCCCTGGACCCAGATGTATTGGCTAATTACCGCCCGGTCTCCAACCTTCGCTTTGTGGCGAAGGTTGTCGAGAGTGTGGTTGCGCAGCAATTCCCCCGGCGCCTGGAGGAAACAGTTTATCTAGACCCGCTCCAGTCGGGCTTCAGGCCGGGATACAGCACGGAAACGGCATTGGTCACACTGGTGAATGATCTCTGGAGGGCCCGGGACAGGGGTTATTCCTCTGTCCTAGTTCTTTTGGACCTCTCAGCGGCTTTTGATACTGTGGACCACGGTATCATGCTGCGGCGCTTGGTGGAGTTGGGAGTGGGAGGCACCGTTATGCGGTGGTTCTCCTCCTTCCTCAACGACCGTACGCAGTCTGTATTGGCAGGGGGACAGAGGTCGACCCCAAGGCCCCTAACTTGTGGGGTGCCACAAGGGTCGGTCCTCTCCCCCCTATTGTTCAATATTTATGTGAAGCCGCTGGGTGAGATCATCCGTGGCTTTGGGGTGGATTTCCACCAGTACGCTGATGATACTCAGCTGTACATTTCTACCCCAGGCCACCCCAATGATGCCCTTGACGTGATGGCCCAGTGCCTGGAGGCCGTACGGGTCTGGATGGGGAGAAACAGACTCAGGCTCAACCCTTCCAAGACTGAGTGGCTGTGGTTGCCGGCCTCCCGGCATAGTCAGCTGACTCCGTCACTGACTATAGGGGGCGAAACTTTGGCTCCCTCGGAGAGGGTACGCAATCTGGGTGTCCTCCTGGATCCACGGCTGACACTAGAAGACCATTTGACGGCCGTGGCCAGGGGGGCGTTTTACCGGGTACGCCTGGTTCACCAGTTGCGGCCTTTTCTGGACCGGGACGCCTTGCGCAGTCACCCATGCTCTTGTCACCTCCTGCCTGGACTACTGTAATGCTCTCTACATGGGGCTCCCCTTGAGGAGCATTCGGAGGCTCCAGTTAGTCCAGAATGCAGCCGCGCGGGCGGTGATGGGAGTGACTCGTCGCTCCCATGTAACGCCGCTGTTGCGCGAGCTGCACTGGCTGCCGGTGGCTTTTCGGGTGCGCTTCAAGGTGTTGATTATCATCTTCAAAGCGCTCCATGGCATCGGACCTGGTTATCTCCGAGACCGCCTTCTGCCTCAGATTACCTCTCATCGGCCGATACGCTCCCACAGAGAGGGTCTCCTCAGGGTGCCGTCAGCCAGACAGTGCCGGCTGGCGACCCCCAGGGGGAGGGCCTTCTCGGTTGGAGCCC
>NW_015404095.1:0-1071 GCF_001527695.2 Protobothrops mucrosquamatus
AGCAATCCAAATTTTGAAATATATATATATAAAGCCCTGATGATGTTGGGTGGGCCCAACAAAAGCTCGGCTCATTAAATTTTTTACTATTTATTACTTTCCTCTTGGTGATCGATATTTATTGGTTTTATCATGGATTTACCCAAAAGTCGAATTTTTAGCTTTATAACTTGTCAATATGTATGTATGTATGTATGTAGGTCTATGGTCATTCGGGTTCTCTCCCGCGTAAAATTGGAAATGTCCTGGCGACGATATATATATGTATGTATGTATGTATGTATGTATGTATGTATGTACGTATGTATGTATGTAGGTCTATGGTCATTCGGGTTCTCTCCCGTGTAAAATTGGAAGTGTCCTGGCGACGATATATATATGTATGTATGTATGTATGTATGTATGTATGTATGTACGTATGTAGGTCTATGGTCATTCGGGTTCTCTCCCGCGTAAAATTGGAAGTGTCCTGGCGACGATATATATATGTATGTATGTATGTATGTATGTATGTACGTATGTACGTATGTAGGTCTATGGTCATTCGGGTTCCCTCCCGCGTAAAATTGGAAGTGTCCTGGCGACGATATATATATGTATGTATGTATGTATGTACGTATGTAGGTCTATGGTCATTCGGGTTTTCTCCCGCGTAAAATTGGAAGTGTCCTGGCGACGATATATATATGTATGTATGTATGTATGTATGTATGTATGTATGTATGTACGTATGTAGGTCTATGGTCATTCGGGTTCTCTCCCGCGTAAAATTGGAAGTGTCCTGGCGACGATATATATGTGTGTGTGTGTGTGTATGTATATATGTGTGTGTGTGTGTGTATGTATGTGTATGTATATATTATAAAACAAAGCGACCACCAAGAGAAATATACCGTATATACTCGAGTATAAGTCGACCCGAGTATAAGCCGAGGGACCGATTTTCCCACAGAGAACTGGGAAAAATTGGTGACCCGCGCATAAGCCGAGGGGGCATTTTGGCTGTTCCTCCCTGGCCGCCGCCCCACCCCCGCCGCCGCCGCCGCCCCACCCCCGCTGCCGCCCCACCCC
>NW_015404095.1:10350-13374 GCF_001527695.2 Protobothrops mucrosquamatus
CATTCACATGTGTACCCCTCAGGCTGCACTCCCCCATGCACCTCTATATAAGGCTCCATTCACAGGTCTCCACACCCAGGTCAGGCTCCATTCATCCATGTACCTCTATATCAGGCTCCCTTCACACGTGTACACAAATCAGGCTCCCCTCAGAGGTGCATCCACCCATCTCAGGCTCCACTCACACGCATCTATCCCCAACTCAGGCTCCCTTCACACTTTTACACAGGTCAGGCTCCATTCACACATCTCTACCCCCAGGTCAGGCTCCACTCCCCCATGTACCTCTTTATCAGGCTCCGCTCACACGTGTCCACAGGTCAGGCTCCTTTCACACATGCACACGGGTCAGGCCCCACTCAGAGGTGTAGACACCCATCTCATGGGTCCATTCACACGTGCAAACCTCTCAGGCTCTCTTCACACGGATATCTCCCCAGCTCAGGCTCCACTCACACGTGTCCACAGGTCAGGCACCACTCCTAGGTGCATCCACCCATCTCATGGGTCCCTTCACACGTGCAAACCTCTCAGGCTCCCTTCACAGGCATCTATCCCCAGCTCAGGCTCTATTCACACATGTACACAGGTCAGGCTCCACTCCCTCACGTACCTGTATATCAGGCTCCATTCACAGGTCTCCACACCCAGGTCAGGCTCCACTCCCCCATGTACCTCTAGATCAGGTTCCATTCACATGTCTACATAGGTCAGGCTCCATTCGCACGCATATATCTCCAGCTCAGGCTCCACTCACACAAATGTACCTGTATATCAGGCTCCATTCGCACGTCTACACAGGTCAGGCTCCACTCACACGCATATGTGCCCAACTCAGGTTCCTTTCACACATGTACACAGGTCAGGCTCCACTCCTAGGTGCATCCACCCATCTCAGGCTACCTTCACACATGTACACAGGTCAGGCTCCACTCATAGGTGCATCTACCCATCTATCTCAGGCTCCCTTCACACATGTACACAGGTCAGGCTCCACTCCTAGGTGCATCCACCCATCTCAGGCTCCCTTCACACGTGTAGAAACATGTCACTCCTAGGTGTATCCACCCATCTCAGGCTCCCTTCACACGTGTAGAAACATGTCACTCCTAGGTGCATCCACCCATCTCATGGGTCCCTTCACACGTGCAAACCTCTCAGGCTCCCTTCACAGGCATCTATCCCCAGCTCAGTCTCCATTCACACGTGTCCACAGGTCAGGCTCCCCTCCTAGGTGCATCCACCCATCTCATGGGTCCATTCACACGTGTAGAAACATGCCAGGCTCCCTTCTCATGCATCTATCCCCAGCTCAGGCCCCCTTCACACGTGCAAGCATCTCAGGCTCCCTTCTCACGCATCTATCCCCAGCTCAGGCTCCCTTCACAGGTCTCCACACCCAGGTCAGGCTCCACTCCCCCATGTACCTCTGTATCAGGCTCCATTCACACGTGTACACAGGTCAGGCTCCCTTCACAGGAGTCTATGCGCAGCTCAGGCTCCATTCACACATGCACACCCATCTCAAGCTCCACTCACAGGGTCTCCACACCCAGGTCAGGCTCCCCTCACACATTGACACACCCATCTCAGGCTCCATTCACACATATACACAGGTCAGGTTCCAGTCACAGGTGCAGACAGCCCTCTCAGGCTCCCTTTCCCACGTGCAAACATGCCAGGTTCCCTTCACAGGCATCTATCCCCAGCTCAGGCTCCATTCACACCTGTACACAGGTCAGGCTCCACTGACCCCTGTACCTCTGTATCAGGCCCCATTCACACGTCTACACAGGTCAGGCTCCCTTCCACAGGCATCTATCCCCAGCTCAGGCTCCCTTCACACATATACACAGGTCAGGCTCCATTCTTACCCGTGCACACACCCCCATCTCAGGCTCCCTTCACACGTGCAAACCTCTCAGGCTCCCTTCCCATATATATATATATATATATATATATATATATATCCCCAGCTCAGGCTCCACTCACCCATGTACCTCTATCTCAGGCTCCATTCACACGTGCACACAGGTCAGGCTCCACTCACCCGCATATATCCTCAGCTCAGGCTGCATTCAGACATGTACACAGGTCAGGCTCCACTCACAGCTGCACCCACCCATCTCAGGCTCCCTTCACACACACATATCCCCAGCTGAGGCTCTATTCACATATGTACACAGGTCAGGCTCCATTCCCACGTCTCTACACCCAGGTCAGGCTCCACTCCCCCATGTACTTCTACATCAAGCGCTATTCCCACCTGTACACAGGTCAGGCTCCATTCACACGCCGCCACACCCAGGTCAGGCTCCACTCCCCCATGTACCTCTGTCTCAGGCTCCCTTCACACGTGTACACAGGTCAGGCTCCCTTCACACAGGCACACACCTATCTCAAGCTCCATTCAAAGGTCTCCACCCCCAGGTCAGGCTCCCTTCACCCATGTACCTCTATTATCAGGCTCCCTTCACACGTGTCCACAGGTCAGGCTCCCTTCACACATGTACCTCTATATCAGGTTCCATTCGCCTGTCTACACAGGTCAGGCGCCACTCACACATGTACACAGGTCAGGTTCCACTCATAGGTGCATCCACCCATCTATCTCAGGCTCCCTTCACACATGGAGACAGGCCACGCTCCACTCACACGCATCTATCCCCAGCTCAGGCTCCACTCCCCCATGTACCTCTTGATCAGTCTCCATTCACACGTGTACACCGGTCAGGCTCCAGTCCTAGGTGTATCCACCCATCTCATGGGTCCCTTCACACGTGTAGAAACATGTCAGGCTGCCTTCCGATGCATCTATCCCCAGCTCAGGCTCCCTTCACACGTGTCCACAGGTCAGGCTCCAGTCCTAGGTGGAAGAACCCATCTCAGGCTCCCTTCACACGTGCAAACCTCTCAGGCTCCCTTCACAGGCATCTATCCCCAGCTCAGGCTCTATTCACACATGTACACAGGTCAGGCTCCACTCCCTCACGTACCTGTATATCAGGCTCCATTCACAGGTCT
>NW_015404096.1:0-3024 GCF_001527695.2 Protobothrops mucrosquamatus
TCCAAAATGATTAGTTTGAAATCAGCAATAGAGTGTCCTGGGAGGTTGAAATGCTTTAATATTTCTTTGTCCTTGTTTTGAGCACAGGTATCAAACTTGTGCCCATTAATTCTTTTGCACAAAATCTGTCTAGTTTGTCCTACGCAAAATCCAGAGGGGCATTGCCAGTAGATGGTGAAATATATCATATTAGAAAAAGAGCATGGAAAGGCACCTCTAAACTTGTTGAGGTTCATGATTGTATTGTTGGTATAAATGTAGGGGCAAAGTAGACACTTGAGTTTGTTGCAGGGTTTTTGTTTCCATGTTAGCCTCACTATCCTTTTTCCTGTTGTTTGTGAGAATTTGCCTAATATGTGAGATTATTTGTATGCAACTATGGGTCTGCCACCCTAATCTTCTGAATTCAAGTATTACCACATCCAGAATCTAGAATTTTTTGTCTTCTTGATTGACCATGGGGAATATGTGGCAAGTGCCTGATTGTGTGAATTCTAAAGTTCCAGAGCATTTAAGCTTCTTCATTTTCTATCACTTTGTCTATTTTGTGATCCCACCAGTTATCGCTTGCAGGCAAATGGTATTTCTTGCAGATATTCCAGTGCACAACTGTTGGTATTTGTTGATACATTGTTTGTTACCTATGCAACTTCTTGCATAAGCTAACTAGGTGGTTCATTATGTCTTCAGCTTCTTTGCAGAAACACCATTTCTTGTCTGTTGCTGTCCTCTCAAGTCTTGTTTGGTATGCATGTTCTCTTAAGACATAGTCTTGTGCAACCAAAATGGATACTCTGTTTTTTTTCAATTTTTCTACTCTTACCCATTGCAAGGTCTTATTTTATCTGCTTTTCCTGCTAGTTTTTTGTGTACTGGCCATGTCATACTTTGCCTGCCCATGTCTCTTTACTATTCTCTACATTTGATCTTTCTTGTAAGCCAGTTACTGTCCTATTCAGTAAGCCTTCATGGTTCTAGCTTCATTGCATCTTCTTCACTGTCCTTCAGATATTCTTCCAATGCCCTTTTTTCTTCTTCAGCTGTCTGGTGAACCTGCAACATTCCATGCCCATCTATTTTTCTTGGTGAATAGTCTGTCAATATTACTAAGCCGCTCAAAGCTGCTTTGAACTGCAAGATGGGCGGTAAATATATTTGATAATAACAATATTACCTACCACATAATACTCCAGACTTAACAACTGTCAATAAGAAAGACAAAAAAGTCTGAATAGTGGACGTGGCAGTACCTGGAGACAGCAGAATAGAATAGAAAGAATTGCAGAAGATAACAAAATACAAAAACCTGCAAATAGAAGTAGAATGACTGTGGCAAAAGAAAGCAGAGATAGTACCAATAGCAATTGGTGCCTTGGGTGCAATCCCAAAACAACTGAAACACCACTTGGAACACCATCAGCATTGACAAAATCACCATCAGTCAATTGCAAAAGGTAGCTTTGCTCAGAACAGCTTACATCCCACAATGATACCTTTAACACAATCAAACATCCATATCTGCTTATCCCAGGTACTTGGGAAGCACTCAATAGGTGGACAAAAATGTCAGATCCAGTTTGAACATCAGCTGACTATGCAACAAACCATAATAATTGTTGCTGATATAAGATTGCTGATATAATGATTGATTGTCATTATTTTTCTGGTCTTCCTATCCATGGCTTTTACTTTTGCTCGATTCCAGTCCACTATTCCAGAGTGTATGCAATGACTGGAATTGCTGAGGTGTTAGTTGCCTTGATGGTATTTTTTCCAGTCATTTTGGAGTTTATCTTCACTTCCAATCTTGATTTCAGTGTCAAGCTTGATGTTGTCTGTTTGAAGGATGCCCGGGTATTTGTAATGATCCTTTTCATCCAGACTCTTGATGTTATTTCTATAGGACATCTGGATTCCTTCAGTTTTTACTATATTATCCAACTGACCATAAGGATGCAATAATTTCTAGTCCTAACTCCATTCCAGTATCTTGGCTGTATATACAGTATTGAGCAACAATTCTATTTTCAATTATGTTTTTCAACATCATTTAATAACATCCTTATACACAAGGTGGGATAGCCTGGCAGATGTTTTTGATGTTTGATAGCCATGGCCTGACTTGAGTAGTATTGTTGACACAGGAATCAATGCAAAGACAAACAGAAATGATAGTGAGTCTCCTTGAAAGATTCCTTTCTTGATATTAACCTCCCCCAGTCTATCTCCACTGACCAGCAGCTGTGTCTTCCATTGTGCCATTGACCTTTGCACAAAGCTTCTAATGGTTCTATTGACTCCTGTTATTTCTAGGTATTTGATTATCTAACCATGTGGCAGGGAGTTGAATGTTTTCTTTCTTGTAATCAATCCAGACTACATTCAACCTTATCTACCTTACTCTTCCTTGTCTTACAGTTTCCATCTTGTCAATTAGTTGCTGATCTTTTATTTCTCCACTGTATGGGTAGTTTCCTTTCTGTTCAGGAGAAAAGAACATTCAATTAAATGCTATTGGACTGTATTAGCTACCATACCAGTTAACAATTTGAATACTGTTGTTGGTAAGCAGGTAATTGGCCGGTAGTTGCCTAGTGCTGTCTCCTTTTTTAAAATCTTTCTTAATCAGTTTGGTTTTGGGAGATGTTAACCAAACTTCAGTTTCATCTACTTGCAACATGTTGTTAAACTGCTTAGCAATGAGTTGGTGTAGATCAGTCAGATGTTTCACCAAGAAGCATACAGTTCATCTTCGACTGGTGCTGACCGCCTCCTACCAAACACCTCCCTTCGACCAGTCCACTCCCACAGAGAGGGCCTCCTTAGGGTGCCGTCGGCCAGACAATGCCGGCTGGCGACCCCCAGGGGGAGAGCCTTCTCTGTGGCAGCTCCTGCCCTCTGGAATGACCTACCCCCCGACCTACGTACAGTTGCGGACCTGTGCCTTTTTCGCCGAGCCCTGAAGGCCCATCTATTCCGTGCGGCCGGCCTGGCGTAGTTTGGATTGTGTTTCAGTGGGGGGGG
>NW_015404097.1:0-3024 GCF_001527695.2 Protobothrops mucrosquamatus
GAAAACAGAAAGGAAAGGGTTAGTTCTGTTTAAGGTTGCTTAAGAGAGCCACTTTGATATAAGGGTTAAGGCATCACACCAGAAACTGGGAAACAATGAGTTCCAATCCTGACTCAAAGGCACAAACAGAAATTTCTATGGAAGCTCAGGTAAAATACTGGATATTTACAAGACAGAAGGCAATGTTTCCTCCCCACCCCCCCCATCCCCCATCCCAGAATAGCTATCTATGAGCTGAAGGATCCCTCTTCCCTTTGCTGAAGCTGTTGAAAACAAAAGAATGTCAGGAGAAACAGATCAGTGCAGATATCACTGCTATCAAACAGGGATGCCTTTGAAGATTATCTGAAGATTACTTGCTTGAGAGGCTGTTAAGAGTAGATTTAACCTTTTTGATAATACCAAAAGAGGGCTTCTGTCTCTTTTTTCCACACTTCAGTTATCTCTTCCCCTTGCCTCAAGTAGTTTCTCTCTCTCTCTCTCTCTCTCTCTCTCTCTCTCTCTCTCACACACACACACACACACACACACACACACACACACACACACACAATTCCTCTGCTCTTTCTCCAAACAGTTAACCTAAGATTTTGTTCATTTCATTTCATGTAAGGTTCTACATTTAGGCAAGAAAAACCAAATGTACAGGTATAGTATAGGTGGTACCTTGCTCAATAGTAGCAACTGTGAGAGGGATCTCGGAGTCCTAGTGGACAATCACTTAAATATGAGCCAGCAGTGTGCTGCAGCTGCCAAAAAAGGCAACACAGTGTTAGGCTGCATTAACAGAGGGATAGAATCAAGATCACGTGAAGTATTAATGCCACTTTACAATGCCTTGGTAAGGCCACACTTGGAATACTGCACCCAGTTTTGGTCACCACGATGTAAAAAAGATGTTGAGACTCTAGAAAGAGTACAGAGAAGAGTAACAAAGATGATTAGGGGGCTGGAGGCTAAAACGTATAAGGAACGGTTGCTGGAATTGGGTATGTCTAGTAGTTTAATGAAGAGAAAGACGAGGGGGACATGATAGCAGTGTTCCAATATCTCAGGGGCTGCCACAAAGAAGAGGGAGTCAAGCTATTCTCCAAAGCACCTGAGGGCAGGACAAGAAGCAATGGATGGAAACTAATCAAGGGGAGAAGCAACCTAGAACTAAGCAGAAACTTCCTGACAGTTAGAGCAATTAACCAGTGGAACAACCTGCCTCCAGAAGCCGTGAATGCTCCAACCCTGGAAGTTTTTAAGAAGAGACTGAGGATTTGTCCGAAATGGTATAGGGTTTCCTGCCTGAGTAGGGGGTTGGACTAGATGACCTCCAAGGTCCCTTCCAACTTTTTTATTTTTATTATTATTGATGTTATCATCATCATCATCATCATCATCATCATCCTAAGGCAGCGGTTCTCAACCTTCCTAATGCCGCGACCCCATGCACCCACGTGACCACACGTGACCACACGCACGTACCCACGTGACACACACGTGACCCACATGCACCCACCCACGTGACCACACGCACGCACCCACGTGACCCACACGCACGCACCCACGTGACCACACGTGACCCATACGCATGACCACACGTGACCCAGGAGCATAGAGATGGCTCTCCTGCTCGAGCTAGAGCGACCCCCTCAGCCGGCCGAATCTCGCCGCCGGGAAGGAGAGGAGAGAAAAGAATGGGAGAGGGGACAGGAGAGGGGGAGAAAGGGGGGTAGAATTTAGAAAAGAAAAGGAAAGAAAAAGTAACTTTTGTGCGGAGCCGGCAATCGCGGAGCAAGACGCCCGTTCGGTGCGGCGGCAGGCCGGCAGGCCCAGGCGCTCCTGGGAGGCCATGGCAAGCGGCAGCGAGGACGCAGGCCGACCACCGGCTGGGCCACCAGCTGGCCCAGCCCAAGGGAGGTAAGCACCCGCAAGACCCCACGCGCGCCAGCAACCCTCCCTGCGCCCGCCGCTGCTCCGCTAGCCTTACCTTGGCCACCGCACGTTTGGTGCGGTGGCAGGCCGGCAGGCCCAGGCGCTCCTGGGCGGCCATGGCAAGCAGCAGCGAGGACGCAGGCCGACCACCGGCTGGGCCACCAGCTGGCCCAGCCCAAGGGAGGTAAGCACACGCCGGGCCCCACGCACGCCAGCAACCCTCCCTGCGCCCCCGCCTGGCCCCACGCGCACCAGCAACCCTCCCTGCGCCCGCCGCTGCTCCGCTAGCCTTACCTTGGCCACCGCACGTTTGGTGCGGTGGCAGGCCGGCAGGCCCAGGCGCTCCTGGGCGGCCATGGCAAGCGGCAGCGAGGGCGCAGGGCGACCACCGGCTGGGCCACCAGCTGGCCCAGCCCAAGGGAGGTAAGGCACCCACTGGGCCCCACATGCGCCAGCAACCCTCCCTGCGCCCACCGGTCTCCCACCTCCCACCCCTGGCCCTCTTTTACTTACTTTTGGGAGTTGCTCAGCAGGGAGGGGTGGAAACGTCCAGAAAGCTCACCTTACCTGCAGACAACTTGCAGAACCGTTTGCAGACTGGGACTTTTGCCGGGCTCAGCAGGGCAGAGACAGCCTGAACAATTCCTATTGGCTTTTGAAAGCCAATAGAATTAGACTCTATTCAAGAGAGTCTATTCTATTGGCTTTCGAAAGCCAATAGATTCTATTGGCTTTCGAACGCCAATAGAATAGAGTCTCTTGAATAGAGTCTATTCTATTGGCTTTCAAAAGCCAATAGAATAAGAGGGAGTAGCACAGCTAAGGAAAAGGTTAAAAAAAAATGGCGGACTGCGTTGAAAAGGGGAAAAAAAATGGCGGACTGCATTGTTTGGCGACCCCCGTGAAATGGTCGTTCGACCCCAAATGGGGTCACGACCCACAGGTTGAGAACCGCTGTCCTAAGGGTTGGGGTTATTTGCTGTTTCTGTTTTATATGAGGAGTATATGTGTCTGCTTCTATTTCATATATTAGTGGAGTAGAGACAACAATGGCTGGTATACAGGTAGTCCTCGACTTACCACAGTTGAGTCATAAGTCAG
>NW_015404098.1:0-3023 GCF_001527695.2 Protobothrops mucrosquamatus
CAGTCTGATTGTGAACACCTTGACATTTTCAACTGCATACTGCAGTTTTACTCTTTTTACAGTATCTCTTGCCTTGCCGCCCCCAACTAGGGGCATAGAGCAGGCTCAAGTCGCAACTGCGAAGTATTTTTATATCCAAATTTCTTTTTTTCTGACAAAGAGTAAAGAATTAAATTGGGAGACTAAGATGGACCATTTCAGGCTCAAGTTGCGATGGACCATTTCAGGCTCAAGGTGGACCATTTCAGGCTAAAGGTGAAGAAACAGCTGCGATCACACACCACTCTTAGAAGCACAAAGCTGAAGACACCAGCCTGAAGATGACGAATGTGACTTCGTCGAAACGTCGCCAAGACACTTCTAATTCTACGCGGGAGAAAACCCGAATAACTAAAGACCTACATATAAACACCCGCAAAAACCTCAGAAAACAAATATAGATATAGATATAGATATAGATATAGATATAGATATAGATATAGATATAGATATAGATATAGATATAGATATAGATATAGATATAGATATAGGTAGGTAGGTAGGTAGGTAGGTAGGTAGGTAGGTAGGTAGATAGATAGATAGATAGATAGATAGATAGATAGATAGATAGATAGATAGATAGATAGATAGATAGATAGATAGATAGATAGATAGATAGATAGATAGATAGATGCCAGAAAACGGTCTGCACAAAGAAGCAAAACCCCATCTGTGTGATGCAGGCAGCACGCAAAACCACACACCCCTCCAGTTCACGAAAAAACCTCTTTCCACGGAATCGCTCCCTGGTGCTCAAAAGGTATGGGAACTCTGGCTTAGGGCACCCAGACACTCTAAGACAGACATGTCAAACATCACGTGACATTGCGCAACGTATCGGGACGGTTTTGCCATTGCTGGCAATGGGGTGGGCGTGGCTTCTGGATGATGCGTCTGGCCCGCGGGCTGGCAGTTTGACACCCCTGCTCTAAGATATCTGTCTGTCTGCCTGCCTGCCTGCCTGCCTGCCTGCCTGCCTGCCTGCCTGCCTGCCTGCCTGCCTAGCTAGCTAGCTATCATCCATCCATCCATCCATCCATCCATCCATCCATCTACTATCTATCTATCTATCTATCTATCTATCTATCTATCTATCTATCTATCTATCTATCTATCATCCATCCATCCATCCATCCATCCATCCATCCATCCATCCATCCATCCATCCATCTATCTATCTATCTATCTATCTATCTATCTATCTATCTATCTATCTATCTATCTATTTTTGGAAGGCAGACTGAAAAGAGACATGGGGTGGCCTTGGCACTGTTTTCTGTTTATTCTTTTACTCAGCTTTAGGTCTTATTTCTGTTTGTTTCTCTACCAGGAAAGTAGTCCTGTGTTTACTCCCTGATCTGTAACTGAGTGTGTTTTTGCTGGGGCAGGGTCTGAAGCTTAGATGCAGCTTGACATGCGGTTTATTTTTCTTGCAGCACCCTCCTGTTCCATCCACTCTATTTGCCATCCGAAAACTGCAGCCATCTCTTTGGTCTGGGGATTTTTCTTCCTGCGATAAGGGGGAGGGAGGGAGGGGAGGGCTGGGAAGAAAATACTCGAGAAATGTAAAGAAACCATTACTTTTCTCTGTCTCTCGCTATTTGGATTTATCCCCCTGCACCACCACTAAAGAGTATCAGCTGTGTAAAGAGGTTAAAAAAAAAGGCCCTGGGTGGCTAAATGAAGCCATTCCTAACACAGAAAGGACAATCCCAACTATGTCCAGAAATAGAGAGAACGTTTGTTACATGGTCTTCCCTTTGAAGATTGATGGGATCACCCAGCAAAGAAGGGTTGAATGGAACAAACTTCTCTTGAAAGGATGCTAACTCTCCTCCTTCTCCTTCTCCTTCTCCTTCTCCTTCTCCTTCTCCTTCTCCTTCTCCTTCTCCTTCCCCTTCTCCTTCTCCTTCTCCTTCTCCTTCTCCTTCCCTTTCTCCTTCTCCTTCTCCTTCTTCTTCTCCTTCCCTTTCTCCTTCTCCTTCTCCTTCTTCTTCTCCTTCTCCTCCTTCTGCTTCTCCTCCTTCTCCTTCTCATTTCTGTATCCCCCTATCCCTTCTCTTCTTCTCCTGACTATATTCCCCTTCTTTTCTCCTTCTCTTCTCCTTCTCCTGTCTATGTTTCTCTTCTCTTTCTCCTTCTTTTCCTTTTCATGTCTATATTCCCCTTATCCTTCTGTCTATCTCCTCCTCCTCCTCCTCCTCCTAGGTTTCAAAGGGCCAGGTCTGCATCCACGCAGAGAACCAGATGTTCAGGTATTTGAATCCCACCACTGGATAGAAGGGACTTTGGAGGTCTTCTAGTCCAATCCCCTGGTATAAGGTCTCCTGCTTGAGCATGGTGTTGGACTAGAAGCATGGTGTTGGATTCCCTCCAGCTCTATTCTGATTGATTCATTGAAAGGTGAATTGTCACATTTCATTGTAGGTGGAGAAAAATATCACCTAAGAGAGAAGTTCACATGAAGCTCCTTATATGCAAGATATGAATATAGGAGAAATGGACTTTTGTATTCATAAATGATTTCTCTTATGTCTGGGTACTGCAAGTTGTTTAACTTTCTTTCATGCCATCCTATTCAATTTTTATTTGCCTTGTTTATTGTGATTCTTGAGGGCTGCCTGGACAGGTCCATGCTATTTTCTTGGCAACATTTTCAGAAATGTTTTGCCCTTCTTCCTAGGGATGAAAGACAGTGACTGGCCTCCAAATCACCCCAGTCAAGAAGCAACAGTGAGAACTGGACATGGAACCACTGATTGGTTCAAAATTGGGACAGGAGCCTGGCAAGGCTGTATACTGTCGCCCTGCCTATTTAACTTATATGCAGAGCACATCATGAGAAAGGCAGGGCTAGATGAATCAAAAGTTGGAATTAAGATTGCCGGGAGAAATATCAACAACCTAAGATATGCAGATGATACCACTCTAATGGCAGAAAGTGAAGAGGAACTAAAGAGCCTCTTGATGCGGGTGAAGAAGGA
>NW_015404099.1:0-3023 GCF_001527695.2 Protobothrops mucrosquamatus
CATTGCGTTCAGGGCACTTCTAGACAGTCGTACCCAGAAATGGGGGAAAGTAGTACGCAGATCGCAGTCAGAGATGGAACACAAGGGATCCTCGCTCTGAACCGCCAACAATGACCAGAACAGCCAGACAGTGTGCTAAAACTGTCTGTACAGGCCCTGTGACAAAAGGTCACTGGCTAATGCAGCAGGTGGGCAAAAAACAAGAAGGCTTCACTCCTCTCCCTATAAACAGGGCCTAAGGAAAAAATACTTAGGAGATCCCAGTCAAGATTTAGTTGTAAATAGGAGAAATTGACTCACTGAATGCCTGAGTTAGGTACTTTCTTCCCCCTGAACGGGCCTGCTTACAGGCCAAGGCACTCAGGCAGTACAGGCACGAGAAAAGGTGTCCACCACGAAGTCTTGTTCAACAGCAGCAATATTCTGTTGCTCTTTAGTATTTTTTATTTTCTATTGCTATCCTAATTTTTTTTTTATTAAATAAATCCTTATACCTAAACTATTAATATCCTTATACCTATTAAATATATATATCTTATAAATATTGTTCTATTTATTTTATTTATTTATTTATTTATTTTTACTTTTATACCTAAGTATTAATAATATTACTCCTATAACCAAAATATTAATCTAGCAAAATGATAAGGAATTGTTTCTGATGAAGCGAAATGGAAGGAGCAGAGGAAAATAGGCCCGGGAATAATGGCGTCCACCACGTGGACCTCCCAAAATGGCGGCCGCGGCGATATTAGGCTCGCCGGCCACCGGGGAGCTTGAAAGTGCGGGAATTGAAGGGGCACGAAGCCTCGAGCAACTTCCCCCTCCCCGAGCCCAGAAACTTGCTCTTAGATGCGCAGCGGCCGCTGCGATCGAATGGCGGCGGCGACGAGCGAAGGTAGCGATCCGCAGAGAAGCAGTCGTCGATCGAAGCTGAGAGGATCGCCTCCTGCGATCCCCCTAGATGGGGCCTGCAATCTCCCGCGCCGGAGGCACCGAGGGGCGGCAGGCACAGCGATCCCTCTCCGAAGAAGGAAAGGAATCGCAAATTTGCCTCAGAGAGGTCAAAAGGAAAAGGAAACTAAAGATCCAAATTAAATCAAAAAGAAAAACAGAAAGAAAGGGAAAAAGGCACTGAGGCCTAGTCTGGAGCCTTGCGAAACGAAAAACACGTCTGCTAAGCTTGACTAAGACAAAAAACTGGGGAAGTCACACCCAGAGAGAGGCGTGGCAAGAGTTTTTTTCTTGTCTTAGTTCTGCTAGGCAGGATTGCATAATTAACCCATCCTGTGGACTCTACACCACCATCTGCTGGAGAATGGAGATTTACTTTGTATTTAGAAAAGTGAATAGAGAACTAGATCAGGTACTCCTCAACTGGGGCCAGGTTAGATACATCATATATAAAACATATCATAAAGTTTTCTTTGGATGTTGAATCTTTACACAGAAAGAAAGACAAATAAGTATGACTGTTAAAGATGCCAAAATTTCATGGATTTCCATCTATATAGGCAAAAGAACGACTTTTTAAATTTTATTTATGGTCATAGACCAGTACTACAAAGTGCAAAGGTACAGATTTATCCTCATCTTACATCCCTCTTAAGCTAGATACCTAAATTACAAGCATCCATAACATCACATGAGTCTGGTAATGAGTTTCCCATCAAAGACAGTGGCTAGAAGCTTAATATACGTGTGTGATATATTCGGTATAGAATAGTCTAAGTTAATGAGTTTATGCATCTTTGGAGAAGCTAAATAATATACTTACGGTAGTTTCTTTAGTCAAATCAACAAAGAGAGTGGCACTTTTTCATTCAATAAAAACAAAAAGTACTGATTAATAAAATTTCTTATACCCTATCCTCCATTATAATATTGCCTTATATTAATCCCCAATTTTGCAACAACATTTAAAATCCAATTGTTATTGTGTTTTATACACAACTCTAAGTGGCTAACAATAATTTTAAAAACCAGAAAAAAGCAAGAAAAATAAAATAGACAATTGGCAGCCAAAATTAAAAACAATTATACTCCTCCCCAAAAAACACCCCATTAAAATAGAAACAAGACAAATATTTCACCAAACTAATTCACAGGTTGCAACAGACATTCCAACCCCCAAGCCCAGGGGTAGGCAACCTTGGCTCTTTTATGACTCGTGGACTTCAACTCCCAGAATTCCTGAGCCAAGCCCCAAAATACAGGCTTCATCCCTGCAGTCTTTAGGGTCTTACAAAAGGCGACCAGGGCTGTGGGTCAACCCTGAAAGCAAAAAGAGGAAGTTCAGGTCAGGGTGACACCACAAAAAGCTATTACTATGAGTTCTCAATGATGAGGACGACGATGATAGTGCTATGAAAAATACCTTATCATAACTTACAGACAGATAATATAATCCTGAGCCCTGAAAGGCTTCATTTATCAAAACTATCTGTCAGTGATGACAAATAACAGCTAGTGAAGTTTGTTATATGGTTTCACAGTTCCAAAACTAGTCAACAGTCCTTAAGTGAAGTAATCATTAGGTGAAACCAAGACTATAGCTTAACTAGAGGTTTTCTCTTGCTTTACAGACCTGAAAAGGTTGCAGAAATAAGGACCGGTCACAAAGTTGCTTCTTCATCACTGTCATAACAGTCACTAAACAAGTCACTGAATGAAGACTACTTGTAATAGCTTGCAAGGACAAAACAAAATCAGAGCATATCCACAGACCAAGCACCAACTTGAGGACTACATGTAATGATTTAGGCCTCGGCCTTTTTCATGGTGCAGTCAATTTAGATACTTAGGTTATATTCCCATCAACACTCAGTAGTATGGCCACAAAAGTTGTGTTCCAATACAACTGGAAGTCCACAAGTATACAAATTAGCTTTCAAAGTACATTCTATCTGTCTGGGAAAGGGGACATAGCTGGAGCAAAGACTCCTCATCCTCATCCCTTTAGTTTATAAGTCAACATTTAAAATGGCTCCTTCCATCTACTTACAAGTCTACAGATAAAATGA
>NW_015404100.1:0-3023 GCF_001527695.2 Protobothrops mucrosquamatus
CTCTCTCTCTCTCTCTCTCTCTCTCTCTCTCTCTCTCTCTCTCTCTCTCTCTCTCTCTCTCTCTCTCTCTCTCTCCCTCCCTCCCTCCCTCCCTCCCTCCCTCCCTCCCTCATACACACACAGAAACCCACAGAGAGAAAGAGAGAACAGTATATGTCTGTTATTGACATTTAGGGAGAAAAGCAGAGTACGGTGATGTTTATTCAGGCAATGACTAGCAAAATTTAAAAATATACAACACAAAAGTAAAATTAAATGGGTGAGACAAAATACTAGCAGCATTACTTTGGGAATCTCAATAAAAGTCACTTTCCATTGTAAACATCCAGTGTCTGTAAATTTCTTGAACTCTTATTTTTTTCTTATGCACATGTCACCACCATTTAAATAATTTGTCTGTATGTGCACATAATATGCTTAATGTGCTCGGGTCTATGTATTTGCACTACATGACTACATGTAAAACTAAGTTGTCATTAACTTTTTGTACTGGTAATAATAGTATGTTGTAACTTAGTACTAGGTTGATTCATTTGATTTTGCAAACCCTCCAAAATAGCTTGCTTCAGTAATTAGGTACTATATGTTCTGTGAACATCTTATCCATTAGTCTCATAGATACTGAGTTTGTAGTTTTTGTTTTGTTAATTTAAATTATGTTGTTTCATAGCAGTAATAACTTGCTGAAACAGACAGTTCTTCCTCTAGCTCTTGTTTGTTTAACCTTTACAATTATGAAAAAATGTAACCATAACTATGTAACATGATAATTAGTCCCTTATTTTAAGACAATGAAAGTGGAAATTTTATTCCTGAGTTTAGCAAAGAATGTGTTATTTCCAGAAATAGAAATAGATTTTTCTGCATTTCAAAATGGTCCTTATTTGAATACCTATCTATTTTATAGATGACCATCAGGGATTCAGAAGTTGTCCAAACTATATCTTCAAAAGGCACCATTTTTAATAACTGTTTTCATTCAATTTGCTTTAACAGAAAAGAAGTTGTGGAATTTTTTTTTTAATTCAACAATACCAATGAAATTCTCCTGGTTCTTTCTTTAGTTGTAAAATCAATGCAAGGTATACTGTATATGTATATACATTGTCTGCCAAACTTCAGTCTCTTCCTATATTTATTTTTTTTAAATCCAACAAACTGGCTCTGTTGTGAGGGAGCTGTTCTTATGTTTCTGAGTTTGCTACACACATACAAATTACCATATGTGGACATTATACAATGCTTTATGTTTCTTCTGGTCTTACATAAGTAGGTGCTCTAAATAAAGGACTTACAACATGCAGAAGAGAATTTGAGATGCTGTCCCTTAAATGAAAATAATGCTCCTGAGCACACCTGGAAGCATAATTTCTTGTCATGCCTCTGTTGCTTGGTTGAACTCAGGAAACAGAGAAAACTCTCAGTACATTATGAACTTTTGAAGAAAGTGATGCAATTCAGTAAGCTACATGGGGGTTACAAAGTGAAATTGTTAATGGGGATAAAGTTAGTTTTAGAACCTGGGAAGTTGATTCAAAAGAGGTGTATCACAATTATTTAGGTGCACACAAGTCTATGGCTCTATGGATACAGTAAATGATGAGTATCATTTCAATTTGATCCCAATTACATGCCAGTTCAAATCAAATCAAATCTTTATTGCACTCATAGACCAGCAGAGGAAGAGTAAAATACAAATATTTGCAATTTTAGCAGATATATGTGTGTGTGTGTGTGTGTGTGTGTGTGTGTGTGTGTCCTTAATATCATTAAAAATGTGAATCCTGGGCATGTCAATAAAAATATAAGAAAAACGAACACCAGGATAAAATAAACAGGACTGTTTAATATAAACAAGCCTGTGAGTAAAAAAGTTACTTACTGAGCTTTCATCAGCCAAACTGCTGACGTCATCAGAATTAAAATGCTAGGTGATTAGGGAGCTTGCCTATATACAGCTGCCTGTCTCTGCACCCGGCTTCTCGAGCATGTCATCGGCCCATTAGCTATGTTACTCTGCAATGTGTTAAATTGATTCCCATCCGGCAGCCTGTTGGTGGATCTGATGATTGCAGCTCCCTCTCCCTGATCCTGCAAAGAACAACTATTCAGATGTTCCTGCTTCATACTCCCTCCTCCTTTTTTGTCTCTCCTTCCAAGCCGTTCGTCGTCTCCTCCCATAGCAGCTCTTGCCGCCTCACCTGCAGCCCTGTCACTCCAGTCCTGCCAATTGCTATCTCATTGTGGTGTCACCCGGCCCCCCTCCTCTTTTGCCAGTTTGCTGTCCTCCCTAGGGATTGCAGCTTTTTATTCACAGGCTTGTTTATATCCTGGTGTTCGTTTTTCTTATATATTTATACAAAAAAAAATAAAAGTGAATACAAGTATATAAAAATAACAACATAAAAAACCTATAAAAAGGTGTTTATACCCACACACACAACCCCACACATACACACACAAAAACACACATACACATATAAAATTAATACATGGCTACTTAAGTGTATGTATTATAATAATACAAAACTCAACTAACAAATCATGTACTCTTTAAGGTTGATTTGAGAAATAACTGACCGATTTTGGTCACTACTGCGTGAAACCTGGCAACATGGTATCTTGTAGCAGTATTAGTGTCTGCAAGCAGTAGGGATTTATAAAATGGTCCTGTGCACCCTGGGTGAGATTATTGGTGAGATGGGAGTAGAATGAATGTTTCTAGTAGTGCAAGCACTGAGGGAGCACATGCCGTGTTGTTTCTAATATAACTATGACAATTATTTACCTTGGCATTTACTTTATTTTTATTTACCCTTCTTTCTTTTTTTTCCTTCAGTTTTCCATTATTCTTTCATTTTTTCTTCATTTCTAGTCAAAGAAATAGTTATTATGCACTTCACCAATTGTTTGGTTCCTTTTATTTAGCTTATATGACTGCCCACTCACCAACCCACTCTGAGTAGTTAACTTTACAATAAAGAAAGGCAATAAAACACACTGCACACTGTGACAATGTCACA
>NW_015404101.1:0-3023 GCF_001527695.2 Protobothrops mucrosquamatus
TTAAAGAAGAGCCTGGACAACCATTTGTCTGAAATGGTACAAGGTTTCCTGCCTGAACTGGCAGTTAGACTAGAAGACCTCAAATGTCCCCTCCAACTCTGTCATTCTGTTAGTGAGAAATGGAGGAAGGTGCCCAATATTTTACACTAATAATAATAATAATAATAATGATGATGATGATGATGATGATGATGATGATAAAGTTGGAAGGGACCTTGGAGGTCATCTAGTCCAACCCCCTGCTCAGGCAGGAAACCTTGTACCATTTCGGACAAAAGGCTGTCCAGTTTCTTCTTAAAAACTTCCAGTGTTGGCGCATTCACCGCTTCTGGAGGCAGGTTGTTCCACTGGTTAACTGTTCTAACTGTCAGGAAGTTTCTCCTTAGTTCTAGGTTGCTTCTCTCCTTGATCAGTTTCCATACGTTGCTTCTTGTCCTGCCTTCAGGCGCCTTGGAGAATAGCTTGACTCCCTCTTCTTTATGGCAACCCCTGAGATATTGGAACACTGCTATCATGTCCCCCCTCGTCCTTCTCTTCATTAAACTAGACATGCCCAATTCCAGCAGCCGTTCCTTATATGCTTTAGCCTCCAGTCCCCTAATCATGTGGGTTCATTTGTATAGATCTGGAGTTTCTACCATTTAGAAGAAAGCTTGCAGAACCTCTCTTTAGCTCAGAGTTGAGGTCTGGGTTTTTTTTTTGTTATTCTGGCCCCAGAGATAGATACACGGCAGGCCTGAATTGGGCCTCTTTTCAAAATGGTTCAAGCTGATGGAAGGACACTAGAGCAGTTATGTGCTGAGGCTTCCCTCCCCTCCACTTCCACTAAAATAAGCCAGGCTGTTTCACCCCAACTGCAGCAGCAGAGACAGCTCTGCTTTAGTAAGTTAATAAATTTCTTTAATGCCTCCCTCTTGCAATGCTTTCTGGTAGTAACATTGAGGAGGATGAAGGGCACAAATGCCTGAGCTGAGAATTCTTAAGTACTTGCCATTTGAAGAGAGAGGTGTTTTTACTGTCTTAACTCCCTTCTTCCCTACCAAAAGCGATTTAGAAAAGAGAGGAAATACTGAGGGATAATAATAATAATAATAATAATAATAATAATAATAATAATAATAATAATAATAATAATAATAATAATGATAATGATGATGATGATGATGATGATGATGATGATGATGATGATGATGATGATGATGATGATGATGATGATGATGATGATGATGATGATGATGTTGGAAGGGACCTTGGAGGTCATCTAGTCCAACCCCCTGCTCAGGCAGGTAACCCTATACCATTTCGGACAAATGGCTGTCCAGTTTCTTCTTAAAAACTTCCAGTGTTGGAGCATTCACCGCTTCTGGAGGCGGGTTGTTCCACTGGTTAATTGTTCTAACTGTCAGGAAGTTTCTCCTTAGTTCTAGGTTGCTTCTCTCTTTGATTAGTTTCCACCCATTGCTTCTTGTCCTGCCTTCAGGCGCTTTGGAAAATAGCTTGACTCCCTCTTCTCTGTGGCAGCCCCTGAGATATTGGAACACTGCTATCATGTCCCCCCTCATCCTTCTCTTTGTTAAACTAGACATACCCAATTCCAGCAACCTTTCCTTATATGTTTTAACCTCCAATCCCCTAATCATCTTTGTTGCTCTTCTCTGTACTCTTTCTAGAGTCTCAACATCTTTTTTACATCGTGGTGACCAAAACTGGATGCCGTATTCCAAGTGTGGCCTTACCAAGGCATTGTAAAGTGGTATTAATGCTTCGCGTGATCTTGATTCTATCCCTCTGTTAATGCAGCCTAGCACTGTGTTGGCCTTTTTGGCAGCTGCAGCACACTGCTGGCTCATATTTAAGTGATTGTCCACTAGGACTCCGAGATCCCTCTCACAGTTACTACTATTGAGCAAGGTACCCCCTATACTATACCTATACATTTGGTTTCTCTTGCCTAAATGTAGAACCTTACTTTTTTCACCATTGAATTTCATTTTGTTAAATAGCGCCCAGTGTTCAAGTCTGTCCAGATCCTCGTGTATCCTAATCCTGTCTTCTGGAGTGTTGGCTATTCCTGCCAGCTTGGTGTCGTGTGCAAATTTGATGAGTTCCCCATCTATCCCCTCGTCCAAATCATTGATGAAGATGTTGAAGAGCACTGGGCCCAGAACAGAGCCCTGGGGCACCCCACTACACACTTCCCTCCATGTAGATGCAGTTCCATTGAGGACCACATGCTGAGTACGGCCGGTCAGCCAGCTACGGATCCATCTGGTGGTGATGCTGTCTAACCCACATTGTTCTATCTTATCAAGTAGTAGGATGTTCCCTTTTTTATTGATACAGGTACTCCTCAACGTATGACTGCAACTGAGCCCAAAATTTCTGTTGCTAAATGAAATATTTGTTAAGTGAGTTTTGCCTCATTCTACAACTTTTCTTGCCACAGCTGTTAAGTGAATCACTGTAGTTGTTGAGTTAATAACACAATTGTTAAGTGAATCTGGCTTCCCCATTGACTTTGGTTGTCAAAAAGTCGCAAAAGGTGCTCGCATGACTCCGAGACACAGCAGCTGTCATAAATATGAGTCAGTTCCCAACTATCTGAATTTTGATCACGTGACCATGGGTCATAAATATGAAAAACTTATTACCATTAAGTCCATTTTTTTCAGTGCCTTTGGAACTTTGAACGATCACTGAACGAACTGTTGTAAGTCAAGGACTACCTGTAGTGTGACAAAGTCAGAGAGCCAGTTTGGTGTAGTGGTTAAGGCATCAGGCTAGAAAGTGGGATAATGTGAGTTTGAGTCCTGCTTTAGGCACGAAGCCATCTGGATGATCTTGGCCCATCCATCTCACTCAGCCCTAGGAAGAAGCAGGCAAGGCCAAACTGCTTCTGAAACCTTGCCAAGAAAACTGCAGGGACTTGTGCAGGCAGTTGTCAGGAAATCAACACTGATTTGAAGGTACCAAAACCAAAAGAAAACAAATGTGCTTGGGAGAAGCTCAGAAAGTGCCCTGTA
>NW_015404102.1:0-3023 GCF_001527695.2 Protobothrops mucrosquamatus
TATCATTTGAAGGCAAGTAATCAACCAGATAGAAGAGCCAATTTAATGCACAATATGATGCTGCAAAAGCTTATGATATCCTAGTGGTGCTGCCTTGCTAAAATCAGAAGATAGATGGAAAATTAAGGAATTCTCCTATTGAGAATTTGGAGTGTGTGAACTTTACTGCCAGGCTGTGAGACTGAGCTAAAAGATGGTCCTTCAGAAGGAAAACCAGGGATGTAGAATAGGCAATAGATATTCATGGTGTGAATTTTTGCCAGCAGGAGGCTCTCCTTTAAAGCTGGAAGTATGTAAAAACAATTTATAATACTTCTAAGATGTGATTTTAGATTGCTGTAGGACACGGGTGTCAAACTCGCTGTGTCACATGATGTGTCGCAACATATGTGACTTGTTTTGCATTGCTGGAGTTGGAGTGGGCACGGCTTCCATATGATGCAACCGGCCCGTGAGCCGGCAGTTTGACACCCCTGCTGTAGGAGCTGTTCTCATTTCTGGGAAAATATACTAGTTTCAATAATTGGGGGGAAAATATAGCAACAAGATCAGAAGATATGGAGAGACCTGGCCTGTAGAATCACCAAGAGTCAGAAATGACTGAATGAATATCATCATCATCATCATCATCATCATCATCATCATCATCATCATCATCATCATCATCATCATCATCATCATCATCTAGATATGTCTTCAACTTTAATAAGAGTACATGTACCACCTGAGGAGCATGGATAGAAATTTATTTTTAAATCTGATATATTTTTATTAGCATTTAATTTCAGTTCAGTCATCTAAGCTCTGTTATTAATGTGATTATTGAAACTGTACATGCAGGCTTCGTGGGCTGCCTCCATCTCCCCCCATGTCTGTGAATCCATTCCAGATACGGTTTCAATTATCAGTTTGTATTTGATGTCCGGTGATGGGTTTATTGAATCTAAATGGAATGCATGCCTGGGAGCTAGAATATCAGCAGGGGCCATTAACTCTAATGTTTGCCTTTATTTATAAGGGAAACATAATGTTATCAGCTGGCTTGATCATGGTTTCATACATTTTACACACCAATTTCAAACCTACTTTTTATATCACTGTCCATGGTATGGTATGAATTAAGAGGAATACTTTAATTGTAGGTTATTATTCATGTGAATTCATGCCACAGCTATTTAAAGCCTGTGATTAATAGTTATTAGGCTCCTCACTAAGAGATAATGATCTGCACAGGTTCTATTGATAAGGCATAATGGTTTTACAGAAGGTGTGCGTGAAAGAATAGCTTAGCTTCTGTTTGTGCCTTTGTAAAAGAATAATGTCAATGTGAAGATGCATTTCAGTACTAGTGAAAAGGAATACTCTTGCTTCATTTCAATAATATAAAAGCAAAAGATTCAAGAAAGGCAAAAAAAACCCCAACACCATGGCAAATGTATGAGTCACTGTGTGTGAGTAGGGCAGGTATATAAATTTGTTGATAAACAAACAAACAAACAATGTGTGCTTGTTACTTCCCAAAAATCATAGATCCATATATAGAGATACTAGAGGCTAGCTTAAGTGAACATTATGATAAAGAGTTATCAGTGAGCTGTGTGGCATATAAATTTAATAAATCAATCAAAGGTGGCCCTACAACTTAATATGGTGAATTTTCACTCTCATATTTAAATTGGGATGAAGATTTTTAGGTTTTGGCTCCTTCTGCTAAAACCACTCGTTTTCTTTGGTGAATTAACAGGTTGGAAGGCTGAATTGTAGTTCCAACCCTGTATTTGTAAAGAAATTATCAGAAAATACAATATCACAAAGGAGTGCAACTTCCTCACAGCAGGGGGCTGTAATATTTAATGCATTTAAAATGTCAATTTAATTTCTCTAGACAGAAACTATAACAAATCTATAACAGGACATATGTATTATCACATTTATAACTCTAATGTTATCACATCAGCAGCTGCAGAGGGTAGATTTATAAGCCCAAGAAAATCTGTAGCTGCTTTAAAGACAGGTACTGTGTTCACATCCACATTCTTTCTAAAGCACCAAATACTTTATGGTCCTGTCCAAAGCCTTAGAAAATATCTGCTCAATTCCCAGAATTAGACACAAAAATATGAACAGTTTGCAGACAAAAATTTGCAGCATCCATTGTGAAATTGAGCTCCACTAGGCAGTTGAAAGTTTGAAGATGAAGATAAAGATAGAAAAGCTTTACTAAATTAGACCAATGGTCTATCTAATACATTGTCCTGCTTTCCTCAGTAGCAAACCAGGCAACTTATGAGTAAGTCAGAGTTTTATCAGGATAGTACTCCAACAATTAAGCTCTGCAGGTTGGAAATATTGGGAATTTTAGTCCCAATAAATATGGAGATACAAGGGTGGAGAATACTATTGTGCAGGAGAGATTCCTAGGATTATTATGTGAACATTGCAGTTCTTTTTGCAGTCCTAAAATGTCTGTAAAATTCTCTGACACTATCTTCCTTCCTCCCTCCCTCCCTCCCTCCCTCCGGATTAAATAGCTTTTAAGTGGTGCTTCCCAGCATTATGATCCTGTGATTTTAGCTAGTGATGATAATGATGATAATGATGATAAAGTTGGAAGGGACCTTGGAGGTCATCTAGTCCAACCCCCTGCTCAGGCAGGAAACCCTATACCATTTTGGACAAATGGCTGTCCAGTTTTGTCTTAAAAACTTCCAGTGTTGGAGCATTCACCGCTTCTGGAGGCAGGTTGTTCCACTGGTTAATTGTTCTAACTGTCAGGAAGTTTCTCCTCAGTTCTAGATTGCTTCTCTCTTTGGTTAGTTTCCATCCGTTGCTTCTTGTCCTGCCTTCAGGTGCTTTGGAAAATAGCTTGACTCCCTCTTCTTTGTGGCAGCCCCTGAGATATTGGAACACTGCTATCATGTCCCCCCTCGTCCTTCTCTTCATTAAACTAGACATACCCAATTCCAGCAACCGTTCCTTATATGTTTTAGCCTCCAGTCCCCTAATCATCTTTGTTGCTCTTC
>NW_015404103.1:0-3023 GCF_001527695.2 Protobothrops mucrosquamatus
TATCAAGATTTAATATGTTAGTACAATGAAACCAAAAGTAGGTCAGCCTGCAATACTGCAGGTTTCAGAGAATTTCTGAAGAGCTGAGATCTAAAACAGTGCTTTAAATCAGAAAAATAGCTTTATAATCAGGGCAGAAATAACTAGCAAATACAATGTGTGTTTATAGAAAATGGACAAAACACATTGGAATTTGACAATTTTTTTCAAGACCAATTTAGATTGCCTTAAATCTTACAGAAACTATTTTACTGATAATTTTTTCATTGCATTTACAAACATGTTTTCTACAGACATGTCTGTTGTAAAAACAAGTCCAATTCAAAACACTCTTCTGCATCAACTATGCACAACAGTAATTAAAATATTTTTTTATTTATTGGACTTATTTTATTGGACAAATCTACTGTAGGAGCATTTTCTTAGAGACAGTTTGCAGAATCTCACTGTGGCAAGGTAGGGGAAAACCTAGCCCAGGGGTAGGCAACCTTGGCTGGCTCAGGAATTCTGGGAGTTGAAGTCCACGAGTCATAAAAGAGCCAAGGTTGCCTACCCCTGACTTAGCCTATCTTTTTTTTCAGCCTCTGTTATCACTCACCATTTTTACACCAATGGTTTCCTGTTTTTAGTACATAAAGCATCCAGTTTTGGAGGGATACTTTATAGCTAATGGCCAGATTTATATTCACATAATTTGTTGGACAAACTACAGTAGCTCACATTTATGACTAATCCACTAACCATAAGGATAGGTTTATACATAATCCTAAGTCAAAATCAAATCACATTATAGTATACTATATGTGCGGTCAGTCACTATTTAGGTTTCCTTTACTTAATGGGTTTGCAGTTATGCACTCCACCCAGTTATTAGCAAATTAATAAATATTCTACTCCTGATGTTCAGATGCTGATGTTTCCCTGGACAAAATGCTACTAAATGCAATATCAATTACTACTAGTTTACTTATTAGTTTACATTTATTGTTTTTAATTTAGTAACTTAGTTACTAGTTTTAAAATAGAAATGAAACAATGAAAAGCAAATAATTAGCTAAGATATGTCTTAAAAGTAAGTGGTAATATCAGAAAACAAGCCTTTTAAAGAAAAAAAGAAAAGAAAAAGAAAAAAACCTTTAGTCTCCACAAAGGGTATCCCAAGTTTGGATCTCTGTTAAAAAACCTGCTTGTTTTCGTTCCCGCGCTCAAAAGATACTCTGCTGGTAGTCCTTGTGTTTGTGAAATGTAACGAATCTGCAACAGAAAAATAATATTGATGTCAACAAAGAACTATTAATGTTAACATATAATAATAGTAATTTTATTTTTATATCATTATTCCATACAAAGGAGTACAAAGTGGTATATAGAAGAATAAAAGCAAGCACAAAATGTTACAAAAGAAGTTGTTTAGTCCTAGGCAGCTAGTATTCTAAAAATGCTTTTTCCGGGAAAGTTTTACTCTCCTCGGCAGAATTCCATAATTGGGTTACCTCTATGAAGAAAAACTTTTGGCTTCTGCTGTGAACCAAACCTTTCGATGGGACCATGAATAGACTCTTCCAGCTGTTCTTAATACATGAACTATATGGAACACAATACCATTTTGTGTTCAATGATAATAGTTTTCCTTAAAAAACTATTCAACTTATGTTATTTTTTCTGCAATTTCAATTTGCCAATTCATTAATATATGACTGAGATTTTTTCTTGCCCTTAAAAAGCACTCTATTTTGAGGTACTGAAGATGTCATGTTCATAAGATATTCACATTAAGGTTAGTGTTCCATGTTGTTTTAACATCTGAAAGTCATCCTGGAGTCATTCTTTTTGATATTCATTCAATACAGTGAGTTTTAGAATTAAATACATTAAGTTTTACCAGGAAATTACCCAAATTATTCCTCATTTTCTTTTATAGATATTACTATTATCCTTTTCCTCTGGAAAAGTTAAATGTTGAAGACATTATTTCTATTACTAGGCCTTCTCAAAATAATATTAGCAGTCTTTTGTGGTCCAGCAGATTTTTTTTTGAAAACTTCATAAACCCACTGCTGCCAAACATTGTTGTCACCAGAAAGGATGTGCTACCACTTAGGGTTTTATTTGCTGCTCCAAAAGACATGCTGTGGAATCCTCCAATAACTCTGGATCTCAACAGCACTTCCAGCTACAGTTTTGCTGGTATGGCTGACTGGTGCACCAGCTATTTCTCTGTGGGCCATAATTATAAAGATATCAATGTGGCCCTTTCCCTTCCACAAATTGTGCAGGCCTATTTTATACCAATTTATTATAACTTTAGACTTCTTCACTTGTGATATTTTACCAATAAAATGCCTGTGGAAGGGGAAAGTATATCCTTGTTTGTACATATAGCAATGGAAGTAAAATATATCAAGCAGATTTCAGACTAATTGAGAATAGCTGTAAATAACAGAAAATATTTACATGTACACCATCTACATCTAAAAAGAAATAAGGTGCAAATAGATATAGATAGTCCAACAGTTATGACAGCAATTGGGACCAGGAACTTTATCACTAAGCAATGTGATCATAAAACACAATAGCAAGTAACCACATTACTTGGCAACAGCAATTCTGGCAGTCCCAGAATTGTCATAGTTAAATGAGGACCATGTAGGTCATTAAGCAAGGACCTAATGTGATCACATGTTGATTTCCTACTGGCTTCCTCATTGACTTAGCTTGTGGAAAGCTAGAATGGAACACTGGAAATTGGGATCACATGGCTATGGTTCATTGCAATGATCACAGGGACACTGCAAATGGCCAGAACTCTAAGGACTCATCGTAAGTTACCTCCGAGACCGCCTTCTGCCACAGATTACCTCCCACCGGCCGATACGCTCCCACAGAGAGGGCCTCCTCAGGGTGCCGCCAACCAGACAGTGCCGGTTGGCGACCCCCAGGGGGAGAGCCTTCTCTGTCGGAGCGCCCACCCTCTGGAACGAGCTGCCCCCAGAGATCCGGGTGATTCCGGATCTCCCCTCCTT
>NW_015404104.1:0-3023 GCF_001527695.2 Protobothrops mucrosquamatus
GGGAAGGGGAGGGGAGGAAGGGAGGAAAGAAGGAAGGCAGGTGATGGAAAGAGGAAGGAAGGAAGGAAGGAAAGAAGGAAGGCAGGTAAATGGAAAGAGGAAGGAGGGAAGGAAGGTGATGGAAAGAGAAGGAAGGAAGGAAGGAAGGAAGGAGATGGGAAGAGGAGAGAGGGAAGAAGGAAAGAAGGAAGGACATACAGATAGTCCTCAACTTACAACAGACTATTTAGTGACTATTGTAAGTTACAACAGCACTGAAAAAAGAGACTTACAGTATGACCATTTTTCACATTTACAAGTATTGCAACATCCCCAGGGTCATGTGATCAAAATTCAGCCATGTGGCAAATAACTCATATTTATGACGGTCGCAGCATCCCGGGGTCACGTGATCCCCTTTTGCGATCCCCCCAACCAGCAAAGTCAGTGGGGAAGAAGCCAGATCCACTTACCCGCCGTGTTATTAACTTAACAGCTGTAGCGATTCATTAAAAGAAAGATCGCAAAAGGGGGGGCGAGACTCATTTGAACAACTGCCTCGCTTAGCAACAGAAATTGTCGCCAGGGACCACCGCAACGCCAATATCCCCCAAAACAAGCTTGCGGCTCTCTGATGTCTGGAAGACAAATCCAGGGCTCCGTTCCCGTCGTAAGCCGAGGACTAACTACCTCTACCGTGTACGGTCTGTGACCGTACTAAAAACCGAGGTATTGACGTACCTGAGGGCTTATCGGTGGACGTTGGGACGCTGGTGACGGGGGGCATGGTGGGAAGAGTCGGCGGTAGGACCTTTAAGTTCTGATCGCTCTGGATTTCGTTGGTGGATATTTGGTTGGTGATGCGGTTGTACGTGGGCGGCTGGTAGACGCGGTTTGGCGGCGGCAGCGGCAGCACCGGCTTGGCGGACGGCGTCCTTTGGCAGTGCTCCTCCAGCTGTGCGATCACGAACGACTGATTGTTGGCGATGGTGACCAGGTGCTGGTACTTGTGCTCCAGGTCCTTGTACTTGTTCGCCAGCTGCAACATGTCGGCCGTCTGGTTGAGGATCTTGTTCTCCAGCTGGGACAGCTCCAGCGCGTTGTCCCGTTTCCGGATAATCTCGTGCAGCAGCTGCATGTACAGCTGGGTGACGCGGGAGTTCATATTGCGGCTTTCCTTGCGCAGCAGCTTGACCTCGTTCACGATCCCGCCGTCCACCTCCACCAGCTGCTGCAGGGTCTCTATCTGCCTCTTTTGCTTCAGGAGTTCGTGGTTGAGAAGTTCCAACTCTTGCTTGTTCACCCTGTTGTCCAGCACGGAGTCGGGCTCTTTGGAGTTCACACAAATGGCCCCGGTTACTCTTTGCTGGGGCACAATGAAGGTGTAAGTGCATTTGTCCTGGGCCTCGGCAGAGCGTTTGTATCTGTTGCGGTAAACGAATTCTGGCGCCTCTCCCGCCGCGTGGCTTTCGGCCTCTTCGGGCTTCTGCGCCTTGATCCCCACCGCGGCCATTAGCAGCAAGCAAACGGCCGCCTTCATTGTCCTTATTTCAGAAGGGAAGATGTTTAGTATCTACCGTAAACACAAAACAAAGGGGAGATGATGAATATGCAGTAGCACCAGCCCGAACACAACAGAACAGAACAGAGTTGGAAGGGACCTTGGAGGTCTTCTAGTCCCACCCCCTGCGCAAGCAAGAGACCCTTCACCATTCCAGACAAAGGGCTGTCCAATTTCACTGCAATTGCTAAGTTATTAACACAGTTTTGCTGTGTGCTCAGAAGATGGTTAGCTAAGAAATTATAATTGCACATATATATATATATTTAATTCCTTCAGTGGTGGTTCCAAAGAGGCAAAAAACAAAACCGATAGAAAATGCAGATTCGTTGAGCCTCCAGGAAAGCAAATGAATTTCGCTAAGCTGAGATATGGGAAGATCTGGTGGGTCATCACGAAACGGTTTCTGGGGAAAACCTCTCCTTTTGTAGAGAAGAGGCCTGTCTGCATTCAGTCGTTGCCGAATTCTAAAAGAGTGTTTTTCAAATTTGGCCGCATTAGCTAGCTAGCTAGCTGGGGGATTCTGGGAGCTGAAAAGCACCTCTCGCAGATGCTTCGAAGTGCGTTACAATCCTGTTCAGATTCAGGGCTTTGAGGGCTGCCCACGTCGGCCTCTCTCAAGTTCCCCAACCGAATATAAGACCGAATGGCACTTTGTGGTTAAAGGCAGGAGGGTCAGCAGCTCTCCCAAAACTCTGGAGAAAAGGGAGGAAGAAAGGCTCGGGTCAGGGCAGAGAAAGTCCACTTTTAATGTGCAAGATGGGACAGAATAGCCTCAGAGCAAACCTTTCTCCCACACCCCACCAGTTAAGGACTGCATAAACAGGAAAAGGAAGCAGAGAGATCACAGCATCCTCTCCCCCTGGGAGAGGGAGAATCCTGGCCATTAGGATTCGAAGCCCTCTCCCTCTCCTGCTTGGCTCCCGAGAGGCGGTTGGGGTCCACTCTGAAGCAGGAGCTTAATAACAATAATAATAATAATGATAAAGTTGGAAGGGACCTTGGAGGTCATCTAGTCCAACCCCCTGCTCAGGCAGGAAACCCTATACCATTTCGGACAAATGGCTGTCCAGTCTCTTCTTAAAGACTTCCAGTGTTGGAGCATTCACCGCTTCTGGAGGCAGGTGGTTCCACTGGTTAATTGTTCTCCCTGTCAGGAAGTTTCTCCTTAGTTAGCTTCATTCAAGGCTTTCTTTCTTTCTTTCTTTCTTTCTTTCTTTCTTTCTTTCTTTCTTTCTTTCTTTCTTTCTTTCTTTCTTTCTTTCTTTCTTTCTTTCTTTCTTTCTTCCTTCCTTCCTTCCTTTCCTTCCTTTCTTTCTCTCTCTCTCTCTTTCTTTCTTTCTTTCTTTCTTTCTTTCTTCTTTCCTTCCTTCCTTCCTTCTCTCCTCCCTTGCCTTCTTTCGCCCTTCCTTTCCTTTCTTCATCCTTTCCTTTCCTTTCCTTCCTCTTCCCTAGCTTTCATTTCCTTTTTCTTTCTCTTCCC
>NW_015404105.1:0-3023 GCF_001527695.2 Protobothrops mucrosquamatus
CGCGGCATAGAACTGAGAGGGAAAGCGAGCACGCTTCAGTTAAAGTTCAGCTCAAGAGCTGGTCTTGAGCCCTTGGGGCAAGGGAGCGGGGTCCCTGCTTGGAAGTGAGGAGGATCAGCCAAGCAGTCCTCGACTTACGTCCACAGCTGAGCCCAGAATTTCGGTTGCTTAAACGAGACATCTGTCAAGTCCGTTTCTACGACTTTTCTGGCCACGGTTGTTAAGTGGATCACTGCAGTGGTTGAGTTAGTGGCCCGGTTGTTAAGTGAATCTGGCTTCCCCATCAACTTTGCTTGGCAGAAGGTCGCAAAAGGGCATCACGTGACCCCGGGACACAGCAACCGTCATAAATATGAACCAGTTTCCAAGCATCTGAATTTTAATTGTTGGGGATGCTTCCAACGGTCATAAGTGTGAAAAATGGTCATAAGTCACTTTTTTCAGCACCGTTGTAACTTTGAACAGTCACTAAACCAACTGTTGTAAGTCGAGGACTACTTGTATTCTGAGCTCTGCCCAAAGCATCTGCTTTCAGCCCAACCAGGGTTAGCCGGGGGGGGGGGGGAGAGAGAGAGAGAGAGAGAGAGAGAGAGAGAGAGAGAGAGAGAGAGAGAGGAGAAAATCCATCACCACTTCCTACAAATAACAGATTATTTGAGTTAGGTGAGGACTTTTTGAAGAAATGTAGTTTGCTCAAATAACCTCTGTTGGCTCGGTTTGTGCACAAAAAGTAAGGCTAGAACATCTCTCTTGTGAAAAAAGTTCACAATGGTTTAATGCTATGCATGAACCTAGTCATTATGTTTCTGTAATATGTTTAACCTTCTTACTGAATTACATGGATAATTCTCAAAAGCAAGTTATTGTGGCACCATGGCAGAAAAACTCAAAAGTGTTTTTCCATGGACATGAAAGCATGAGAATGATATATAATTAATACTATATTGTTTTTTTATGGACATTATTCACTTGCCTATTTCCTAGTACCCCATCAAGCTGCTAAAAGCCAGTGTCTTACTTTACTTAATGTAGGCCCTCTCCAGCCAAAAGTTAAGATAGAGAGCCAGTTTGGTCTAGTGGTTAAGGCACCAAGCTACAAGCTGGGAGACTGTGGATTCTAGTCTCCCGTTAGCCATGAAAGCCAGTTGGGTAACATTAGGCTAGTCATTCTTTCTCAGCCCAACTCACCTCACAGGGTTTTTGTTAGGGGGAAAATAGGAGGATGAAGATGTGTTGGATATGTTCTCTGCCTTGAATTATTTATAAAAAAAGGCAGGATACAAATTAAAGATATAAATAAAATAGAGAAAGAAATCAGAAAGTAACTTAAAGTTTTAAAAAATACTGGAAACACATTGCCTTTTATGTGTTTTTTTCTAGAATATCTCAGTGTGGCCTAGCAAATAAGATGCATGTGAGTCTGTCTCAGGAATCCTCATCAGGAAGGGCATCTAGGAAGAAAAATTCCAAGAAGCAGACAATAATGGAGCATGGACATTTAGATGAGATAAACTCTAAACTCACAACCCTATTGTGCTGGCCCAAAGTTGCCTCAATAAGGCTGCCACCAACCATTTCTCCCCAGAGAATCCTAGTTTCTCCCCTTTCTATCCTAGTTTACTCAGGAGGAGACAAATGGCAATCCTCCTTCCATTTCTAGCTTGACCAGAATTAAAACCTTGCTTTAAAGTCTTTCCTCAAAATATATTGTCAATGAATATATCAAAGGGATAGATGACATCTGCCTTTTTGGATCACCCATCAACAGTAAAGGAGCAAATACTCAAGACCGGACACTCCAGACCAGTACTTAATAGAGCAGCCATGAAGGTCTTGGAAAATATATTCAAATGTTGTGTTGAATCATGCAAGCCATGGCACTCTCTATGGGACCAAAAGTTGGACTTGGAAGAAGCAAATAAAACTTTGAACTTTGGTGTTGGAGAAGACTCCTGAGAATACCATGGATAGCCAAGAATGCAAACTGATGGACCATCAAATAAATCAAGCCAGAGTTCTCACTTAAGGCACAAATGACAGGCTCAAATTATCCTACTTTGGACACATTACTGAAATACTTTGGAGAAGATTCTAATGCTGGGGGGAAAATAGAAGTTGAGTAGCAGCAAGACAGATGGATTTGGTTACAATGGCGATGTATGCATGATTTGAAGACCTGAAAAAGCAGGTATAAATTCCTGATCTCAAGACTAGATTTTTGTGAATCAAAAGGGAAACAGGGAAAGAACTTAAACAGGAGCAAAAATAAAAAACAAAATAAAATCAACCATCCTCTTCTTAAAAGCTCTCCTGACAAGAGAAAACTAGCTCCTTAACTGAATAGTTCCTTAACATTTGATTTTTTAAAATGTGCTTTTATTATACTGTATGTATGCACTACTATATTTAGACTGAGCTAATTTTCCTTTAATTGCTTAAGTATATTGACTTCTTAGAAAGATGCTACAGATCTAGGTCCAACAGTTTTGCTAAGCCTATGGCATTATATTCCCTTCCAGGGAGCCAATAGACTCTGATGTGGATCAGGATCTTCACATATTTTTCAAGAACACTTCCACCAACCTTAGGCCAAATTCAAGAAGATGGATACGGAATAGTGCTTGGCTAAGTTGAAAAGCTAGACTGGGCTACTGGAAAATAATCTAAAGAACCTGTCCACCTGTGCTTGGGTGTAAATTGGACATAACAATGGCTGCTTGAGCAATATAAATCAATGATGGCCATTTATGACGTCGAGCTTGACAGAATTGAATTTCTGATTAAGTGTAATGTACACTTTACCTTGCAATCAAAGCCAAAATGACTTAATGACTGATTAAATAAGTATTGTATATCTAGTGAACCAACTTGTGATTGTACAAGGCTGCAAGAAGATGTAGATGCAAATGTAATTGTAGGACGCAACATAAAAGTCCACTTTTCTACACATGTGGATCTCAATAGCAGTGCTGATAAACTGTCTCAGTTTTATCCCTAGAGGGCTCTGAAATGCTTAAGTAAAT
>NW_015404106.1:0-3022 GCF_001527695.2 Protobothrops mucrosquamatus
GGTGACTTTGGGCCAATCACCAGGAGGCTGGGAGTTCTAGTCTCGCCTTAGGCATGAAAGCCAGCTGGGTGACTTTGGGCCAATCACCAGGAGGCTGGGAGTTCTAGTTCTAGTCCTTAGGCATGAAAGTCTACTGGGTGACTTTGGGCCAATCACCAGGAGGCTGGGAGTTCTAGTTCTAGTCCTTAAGCATGAAAGCCGGCTAGGTGACTTTGGGCCAATCACCAGGAGGCTGGGAGTTCTAGTCCCACCTTAGGCTGGCTGGCCGCTTCGTATGGCTCCCTCCGGTGCGACTCTCAAGCCATTACAGAGGATCACTGGATCCCTCCCACACGGGGCCCCGTGGCCCTCCCACATCATGCGGCAGCCCTACCTTAACATGATGCCCGTCCATGTAGCGAGTGGCGTCCCGGAAGAGCCGGTAGGAGATGAAGCCGTGGGGATCGACGCTGTCAATGAGGGGAAAAGCTGTCTGGGAGAGGAGAAAGAAGGCAGAAAGGAATGACCAGCCCCAAATGATTCCAAAAGAACTTTCAAACACGTCCAGGTGCCACGAGCAAGATCAGCTCGACTCAAAGGAAGCTGAAAGTGGTCTGACTCTGATGCTCTCTGTGCGCTCTCAGGAAACCCCTTCAGCAGGGTGCACAGACAATCTGATTTAACAATTGTAGTGATTCACTCAACAGCAGTGGCAAGAAAAGTCGTAAAATGGGGCACACCTCACACCTTACAAATGTCTCACTTAGCAACAGAAAAGGGTTCAAGTGTAGTCGTAAGTGGAGGACTACAGGTATTCTTTAGAATATCTAAAATATTCTTAGAATACATAACATAAGTTATTCAGAATACCTAAGATCTTGTCCTGATTTGACATCCTCGTGTACTTTTTCTCAAGGTGTTAGCAGAGTCCTGTGCCTGCCCATTTTAGAGCCTCAGCTCTGGATTTGGCCCAGCTCAGGGCTAGGCCACCTTGGCTCTTTTATGACTCGTGGACTTCAACTCCCAGAATTCCTGAGCCAGCCTGGCTCAGCTTGGAAACCTCTCCCTTTCCCCGTCAGCACGGCTGGCTCAGGAATTCTGGGAGTTGAAGTCCGGGAGTCATAAAAGAGCCCAGGTTGCCTACCCCTGGCCTAGCTGGATCCCACGGGTTAACTCAGCTCCCAGAAGGCAGAGGTGGACCCCTGCAGCCTTTTTCCCAGAGCAGTTCCTGGCCTTCGGGGTGAAGACTGGGGTGCTGCTTTCTCCCCAAAGACAGGCCCCCTCAATTAGTGCAGCAATGGTTCGGATTCAATGGGATGCAAGGGCCGGGGAGGGGGCCATTCATATTCAGATGAGCCGTGGCACGCTCCCTGGGAGAGACCCCACTGCCACCACTCAAGCGTGAGAGAGGAGGAGCGTGGAAGGGAGGAGAGGGCCAGGGGCACAGGGGCACGGGCTAACCAGCTGTGCTAAGCTGCCCCTCCCTCTCTCGATGGCCTGACATGGTCTGAGGTTATCCCCTGCGGTCACTCTGCATCTGTGTGGCCAGCATGAGCATTGGACACAAAGTCCAGGCTGGGTCGCCCTTCCATTCCTTTGCTGGGACATTTGTGTCCAATTCCCCCAGCTGGGCACAAACCTCAACTCAAGAACAGGGTTTGATGGCCCAGCAGCGGCTGGAACTACGAGGGAGTTTTAGCTAAAGCACAAGAGCCTCCCAAACGGGGCAACTTTGAAGACTTGGGGACTTCAACTCCCAGAATTCCCCCCAAGTTCTGGAAGTCCCAAGTCTTAAAGCTGCCCAGTCGTGGAGGCTCCTGAGCTGAAGGATCTGTTCTTCATTTAAAAATAAATAAGGGATTTTAATTTCAACAGCGGGGACAAGTTCATTCTGCGTACTTAAAGAAGCCTCTTTAAAATGGAGGGGGGGGCACAGGGGCTACCTCCCCAACCCCTTTGCCAGCGGGCAGGGCCCCTCCCTGGAGCACTCACCATGCCTGTCTCGGAGGTGAAGATGACGATTTCGTAGAGTGGAGCCAACTGTTGGAAGAGGTTGTCGATGCCCGGCCTCTTTTTGAAGCGCCAGCCGGTCACTAACTGAGGACAAGAGAAAGAGGGAGAGACCTTGAGAGACATGACCCCTGAACTGTATCTGCAGAGGGATGAGAGGGAAGAAAGGAGAGGAGAGAGAAAAGAGTAAAGGAGGGGAGAAGGAAGTAGGAAGGTTGGAGGAGAGAGTGATGAAAGAGAAGAGGAGAGGAGAGGAAGAAGAGGGAAGTAGGGAAGAAAGAGAAGGAAGGGAGGAAGAAGGTAGAGAAGAAGGAGTGGGGATGCAGTGAAAGGGGAAATGGGCGAGCAACACCAAAAGTCATGTGTATGTATTTATTTCATGAAAAGTATCTTATATATAAGAATGTAAAAAGAATGTATGTTAATATCTGATAAATATCACGGTATATGTATGGGGGAAAGTTTGGAAAAATAAAAAATAAATTAAAGAAAATTAAAAATTAAAAAAAAAAAGAGAGAGAGAGAAAGCGAACGCCAGCTAGGCAGAAAGGACAATTATCAACTAATAATCTCCATCGGACCTGGCAGATATTCTGGTGCTTTTCTTGCAGGCGTTTCATTATCAAACCAGCTAAAATCAGCCCACTCCCTTCTAGCACTGAAGTTGATAGCTAGTTTGGTAATGAAACGTCTGCAAGGAAACCACCCAGCTCAGAGAGCACCAAGGACCCCACGACTCAAAAACGGTGGGTAGATGGAGCAGGGTGGCAACCAAGTGCCCGCCGTGCCCCCTGGCTCTGAGGGGAACGCGCTGCCCCCATCCCCAATTCCTGGAAAGGATACAGACCGACCATTCAGGGTGCAGCAGGACATCGGTGAGTTCAATAACCAGGGTATAAGGCGGCTGGTAATACGGTTCCTTCAAGGGATCTGGCAGCAATTTAGGGCTGGTGGGCTCCATGATCATCTGGAAAAAGAAACCGAGGCAGGACGCCATCAGAAGATGCCAAACTGGTTTTTTTTGGGGGGGAGT
>NW_015404107.1:0-3022 GCF_001527695.2 Protobothrops mucrosquamatus
TGGAGGCCCCCATCACCGTCCAATGGGGTGAGCCCCTCTCCTCCATCTCCTCCTGGTCTGGGGACCCCATTCTGCCCTGAGAAGGGGGGAGGGACCCTCCCTGTCCAGGGAGCTGGCATGGACCCTCCTGGGGGGGGGGTGTAGCTGGCCCTGATCTTCCTACTCAGGGGAGGCTCCTTCTCCTTCCCCAGAGCCCCGTTCCTCCAATTCTGCCAGGAGCAAACTCTGGACGGGGATCGTTGCAGCCGTGATCGGGGTGATCTTCTTCACCATGGGGCTCTTCCTCTACCTGAAGAGCAAGACAGGTGAGTCTGGGGGGCTGGATAAGAGATTGTGGGGAGGGGACCCTCCAGTGGAGGCCTCTCAGCAAGCTTAGCAGATGGCAAGGAGGCTCCCCTGGGAAATTTGCTTGGGAAATTCTGTTCTCTGAGAGTCTACTGTATAAGTGAGCATTGTGCAACTTATTATGGGCTATCAATGGGGAGGGGCCCCCTGAGTCCTCCAGCCCATGAAGGGTCCTGATTGGCTCTTTTTCTCCTTCCAGCAACTTCCATCCAGCCTCCTGCAGGTGAGTTTCTCCCCAAGTGATAGATGTTTCTTTAACATTCGTTAATTGTTCCTTTTTTTTAAAAAAAAAAAGTGCCTGAACAAAACCTCCTTGCTGTGGATAACACAAATTTTTGAAATTTTGGGCAGCTTTTCATTACAGAGACCTGAAAACAGTGCAACCGAAAACAAACACACACACAAACACTAAAATCTGCCCCAGGATGTTTCCAGGTTTTGGGAAATTGCAAAAGAGAAGGGAAGTCTCCTTGTGACATTTCTCACAATTTCTGACCAAGGGACACCCAGCTTTGCTCCCCCCCCATCGTAGCCCCATCTTCTTTGTTGATATGAAACGTCTGGGGGGGGAAGGCCTCCTTTCCTGATTAACCCCCCAGTTAAGTCAATTGGGAAAAATTCCATAAGCCTCTGGAGATGAATTGCTGGTCCTTTGCATCCTTTTCCACTTTGAAAAAAGGGGGGGACACTCCCTCACTTTGTTCCTACCTATCAACCACCCCCCTGCAATGTGGGCCTGTCTGGGGGGGGGTTGAAAGAGAGGAATAATAAGTTATTTACACTGAAGGTTTCACTTTATTTTCTAATTTTCTCCCCATCTTTTTTTTTCTACAGTACTCATGAATTAATCCTGCCGTCCTTCCTGCTTCCTGGTGGGAAATGAAGTTTTTTTTCCCCATTAGCTGATGAATTTCTGTCTCTTTTTTGCAACCTCTGAAAAATGGAGGGTCAAGATTTTAGATTGGGGGGAGGAGGAGAATGGCAGCCTGGAGCTTTTCATGCTGAGACACCTCTGGCTTTCCTTTGAAGGCCTCTCTTTCTTGTGAGGGAGTGGTGGAGACCATCTAGACTGACCTCTGGTACTCTGGAACTTCCTGTCAGTCCAGACACCCAAATCTTCCCCGGCTTTAAATCCACAGCAGCTTCATCTTCATTACTCTTCGTCCGAATCGCTTCCCTTTGCTTTGCTATAAAAGAATAAACATTGTAAGAAAAATCCTGGAATTCCTCCTTCCTTCCTCTTCCTCCTCCTCTTTCCTCTCCCTTCCCTGCAGAAGGGTCCTCCCTTCTCCCCTTCCCCTCCCCAGATTGACACCTCCCCTGCCTCTGGATCAACCATCCCGACTACTTCAGGTCCAAAGTTAAAACTGGTTTGGGAGGAGGATGGGCAGATCCAGGGAGGGGAAGGGGCAGGACCCCCCTCCTGCTCATAGGCCCCCTTGCTCTCCTTCCCCTCAAGCCCACCTTTGAGGACCAGGATGCTAGGACGCATGGTCCACTTCAAGCACTTGTGGGGAGCCATTGGGGGACACCCGAGACTCCCCCTACACTCACCCAGCCATTTGTGCCATTTTTCTCCTTCACAACTGGAGGGTCCTGCCCCATTTTGGCACCCAACGCCTCCCTCCCTCCACCTGAGACCCCAGAGGCCTTTTCCAGGACTGCCCACCTATCGCCACTGCTGCTCCACAGCCCTTCCTACCTTCGGGTCTGAAGCCCCCTCCCTCTGGGCAGAGGAGACCCCTAGAGCAGCATCTCCTGCACAGTTGGAGGGTCCTTCTGCTTCATGTCCTGGGTGGAGGACCCCGTCCTGACCCGATGGTCCCCAACAGAGAGAGTCCTGTGCGAGTCTCACATGTGGGTCTCAACTGGAACTCATCTGAGATTCCTCCCCCTCAGAAAAGGCCCTGAGTGGTCCTGTGGCCAATGGCCTTGATCTTTGGGAAGGTTGCACTGATGTCCATCTCCCTGGTCTGAGGGCTCCTGGGCAGGGGGTGTTGGGAAGGGTGTCTTCCCCAGGGCCTCTTTGGGCCAGAGCAGAAAGTCCAGCCGAAGCCATTCCTGGAAAAGGGACAACACCAAGTGTACCAATTGCAGAAGGCAAGTCATGTGGAAGTAATTCAGTTGCCTAACGTGCCTCCTGTACACTGTCCAGGTCTCACTAGCATACATCAGGGTAGTTAGCACTGCTGCCTGGTAAACTTTAAGCTTAGTAGCAAGGCTTTTTCCATGGCGGTCCCACACGTTAGTTCGCAGTCTGCCAAATGCAGAACTTGCCTTGGCAATTCTACAGTTGACCTCGATGTCAATTGTCACTGCGTGGGAGAGGGTACTACCAAGATACGTAAATTGGTCCACTGCTTGCAGTTTTTGTCCCTTCACTGTGTTTGTACGCTCTTGGTATTGGGCTTTTGGAGCTGGCTGGTACATCACTTCAGTTTTCTTCGTGTTGATGAAGAGGCCAAAGTTGTCACAAGTGGCTGCGAATTTGTCCATGCTGGCTTGCATTTCCTGCTCCGATCCTGCATTAAGGGCACAGTCATCAGCAAAGAGAAGATCTCGTAGCACAGTCTCCTTTACCTTGGTGACAGCCTGGAGTCTGCGCAGGTTGAACAATTTCCCATCGGTTCTGTACCTCAGATTGACTCCCACTGAGCTGTTCTGAAAGGCGTCAGAC
>NW_015404108.1:0-3021 GCF_001527695.2 Protobothrops mucrosquamatus
TAATACCACTTTACAATGCCTTGGTAAGGCCACACTTGGAATACTGCATCCAGTTTTGGTCACCACGATGTAAAAAAGATGTTGAGACTCTAGAAAGAGTACAGAGAAGAGCAACAAAGATGATTAGGGGACTGGAGGCTAAAGCATATAAGGAATGGTTGCTGGAATTGGGTATGTCTAGTTTAATGAAGAGAAGGACTAGGGGTGTTCCAATATCTCAGGGATTGTCACAAAGAAGAGGGAGTCAAGCTATTCTCCAAAGCACCTAAAGCAGGACAAGAAGCAATGGATGGAAACTTATCAAAGAGAGAAGCAATCTAGAACTAAGGAGAAACTTCCTGACAGTTAGAACAAGGAGGGGGGACATGATAGCAGTGTTCCAATATCTCAGGGGCTGCCACAAAGAAGAGGGTGTCAAGCTATTTTCCAAGGCGCCTGAAGGCAGGACAAGAAGCAATGGGTGGAAACTAAGCAAGGAGAGAAGCAACCTAGAACTAAGGAGAAACTTCCTGACAGTTAGAACAATTAACCAGTGGAACAACCTGCCTCCAGAAGCGGTGAATGCTCCAATACTGGAGGTTTTTAAGAAGAGACTGGACAGCCATTTGTCCGAAATGGTATAGGGTTTCCTGCCTGAGCAGGGGGTTGGACTAGATGACCTCCAAGGTCCCTTCCAACTTTACTATTATTATTATTATTATTATTATTATTATTATTATTATTATTATTATTATTATTATTATTATTACTGCGAACTAGGCGAGTTATCTGTGCTATAGAGAAAAATGAAATAATTGCACAAATAGCTAAAATTTTTGACATCATTAAGAAACATCTGTTTTAAATAACATGGATGATCTTATAGAAATATAAAGGTAAGAAAGAAGCAACAAGGGAAAGCAAATATTCAGTTGATATATTAAATAATTATGGAGAAGATAAACATATAGTACCCATTGTTTTGCTTGAAAAACACTTAAATTGACATCAGAAAAAAAAAACCCTGAATGTATCCACAAACATTTCCTTTCCATTAACTGAAAGTATAAGGTGTAATAGCAAATTCCAAATAATGCCCATAGATAACAGACTCAGGCATTACAAAGCAAGAGGGTCAAATAAACAAACCTTGAGAGAGAAAAGAGAAGGGAAAAAATAGAAAATGAATCTGTTCATATGTTTTACATAACCAGAAATGAAATTTGACAGCAGTAATTGATAAACACTTCATATTTACTAAGCATTTTCAAAGTTACAGAATATTGACAATTTGAAGCCTCGCTCATAACTTTTTCCCTTCCAATTTGAAGGAGATTTTCATGGTATTGATTGATTGATTGATTGATTGACTGATGAGATTTGGAGGCCACTTAACCACAAAATGTCTCTGGAAAAAAATCAGGAAACAATAACAAGGAAGATAATAACTAGAAAATTGTCATGTGTCCAGATGGCAGATTTCCTCAAATAGAATATATCACCGATGCCTGAAAAAACAGCCAAGATTTTAAAAACTCCGAGCACATCATCAGGGTAAGTATTACATGGATTTCTGAGAGAATATTGCTTCTTACATTTTATCAAATGCTCACAATTTGTTAAATTGTCACCACATAAAATATAGTTCAGAGAAAATCGGAAAATTGATGCTATCCATTCAGAAATGTGCCGTATAAGAAATTCTCAAATTTTGTAGTTAAAGTACAGTTATATTATAGCAATGTTTCTCAACCTCAGCAACTTTAAGGCATGTGGGACTTCAACACCCAGAATTCCCCAACCAGCATGGTGGCTGGGGAATTCTGGGAGTTGAAGTCACAAAACTTAAAGTTGCTGAGATTGAGAAGCACTGGTAGGAATAAGCAGTTTCTGCTGAAATTGAATATGGAAGGACAAGACCTCTTCTGAATTCTAAGATGAACCTAGAGAGAATGTTCAGTGAATAGATAGGCACATGTTTTTCACCTATGAATATATTTGGAATTTTGAGGGAATATCATGGAAAATTTCTCAAAATGGCTGACATGGTGGAAATATCTACCAGAAGATAAAGCACTGAAATTTTTCCTAGCCAAACCCACTCCAAGCAGCCAATAAAATTTCTACAGCAGTATTCGAGAGGAAAAAACACCTGCTTTATTATTTCCTAAGAACGCATAGAGCAGTGGTGGCAAACCTATGGCACGGGTGCCAGAGGCGGCACTCAGAGCCCTCTCTGTGGGCATGCACGCCGTCGCCCCAGTCCTAGGCCTTCACCTGGGTTTTATAAAACCTTTTCGCTTTAGGCCTCCGCCGCCGTGTACAAAAAAAAAGGTTCAATCAATCAATTTCAACTTCTCGCAGGGAAAAAAAAAGATCTTGCAAAGTTGGAATTGATTGATTGAACTTTTTAGTCCTACCCAGTCTGCCGTTACCACCGCAGCCACGCCCACCCAATGGGCCACACCCACCTGGCACCCGACGATGCATAAGTGGGTTTTGAGTTTCAGTTTGGGCACTCGGTCTCTAAAAGGTTTGCCATCACTGGCATAGAGTGTCAATGAAGTCAATGCATTTCTTACCAATTAAAACTATATTGAATACTGTGGCCCTCAAAACCCTATGGAGTAGATTCTCTTCCCCCTATTTATTTTTTTTGCAGAGGCTTCCAGTAACCATTTCATAACTTAAAATTCCTGAAAGCAAATATAAAATGTCTTTCTGGCCCCTGCTCATCATGCTTTCCAAAGTCAGATGCAGCCTTTGAGCTAGCAGAAGTTGTTGTGGAAATGAAGGAACACAAGCCAGCTCTTTGGAGAAGGAAAGTTTTTTATTATTATTATTATTATAATTTAATTTATATACCGCCCTTCTCCCGCAGGACTCAGGGCGGTGCACAGCATATTAAAAACAGTACAAATACAAAACATAAAAATACAAACCCCTATAAAACCAGATTAAAAAACCGAATATTAGAAGCTGTGTTTCTATTTAAAATTATTTTTAAAATCACCCTAAATAAAATCCTCCCTAGGTCAGGCC
>NW_015404109.1:0-3021 GCF_001527695.2 Protobothrops mucrosquamatus
TCAATGGGTCAGATTAGATATTCTTATGACAGGAGAAGAGATTTAATATAAGCATGCTATTTTTAATATTAATAATACTTTCTTTAGATATTTTAATTCGTTCTTTTGAAACCAATCTCTAAAAACACTATTAGCAAACTTTTAACTCTGACCAGCTGGAGAACAATTTCAAGAGCTTAAATTAAATCTATACATGCTTTTTTGTACACCTCAACCAATATGTTATCATCTATTTCTAGTCCGAAAAAGAAAAATTACATAGGAAGGAATTATTACTATAATTCTCAGACTTTTTCCCATGGCAGTGTTACGAAATACTGTATAAGTAGTCCATGACTTAAGACCACAATTGAGCCCAAAAATTCTGTTGCTAAATGAGATGTTTGTTGAGTTTTGCCCCATTTTACTACTTTTCTTGCCACAGCTGTTAAGTGAATGACTGCAGTTGTTAGGTTAGTAACATACTGTCATGTTTCCGACTAATGAAACACTTCAAAGAACTTCCAGGCATTGTTTATCCTAAAAAGTCTGTATTTTGTATAACAGAGTGTCGGCATGGATGGATGCCAAGATCTGAATTTCCCTTCCTTGCACATAACATTCCAGGCTATTCCCCTCCCCTATTTTGCAGTCATAAATCACGTTTCCAATCAGCCCGAAGGGCAAAGATTCACTTCCGTTCTGTATCTCACACATTGCGAAGCTACTTGGGTGAAATCTAGCGATGTGAAGGCTGACCGACTCATCAAAAAGTTTCATGAGAAAAACCCCAACAAACCAAGAGATAATCCATGATATATGCTTTTTGTTTACATACAGGATCTATCCTTTTTGTAAGGGGGGCCGGATGTCAACGCTGCTAATATTGGATATTATTGCTTTGACAAAATATGCAGAACTGTCTGGTGTTTTTAGAGTTAATTTAGATGATGCTGGGAGGGGAGGAGAAAGATAAGGAATTTAGTGTAGACACTCCCCCTTAGCCAGATGGGTTAATAAGTCCTTTAGGAAGGGGAGGAGATATTTATTTTCCACACACTGCGTTCAGACCCTTATAGTCTACGCAGAGACGAAGAGACCCATCTTTTTTTTTCTTTGAACAACATAGAGGCTCCCACGGTAGATTTGGCCCATTCACTGCACCCCCTCGCTAGGTTTTTGTTCACATATCACTGCATCTCCTCCATTTCGAGGGGGGACATATCGTACATTCTCTTGTCATGGGAGTTTGGCTCCTGGCACCAGTTCGATAGAGCAGTCATTGGGTCTGTGAGGGGGTAGAGCATCACATTCTTTTTCACTAAATGCCTCCGCTAGTCCCAGTATTCGCTGGGGATGAGTGATTCGCCTGGTGGTGCTGAGGCAGCCATGTGCGCTCGCTCATTGGGTGGCCTAAAGTGTCCCGCAGTGGGAGGCTTAGGCCCTATAGGTAGTCTCACAGTTCTCATTACTTTCTCCTAGCAGATAAATGGCTTCCATTTGTCCAACCAGGCTAATCCTAGGATCACAGCCTCAGTCATTTTTGGGGCCACCAGGAAGCGAATAAACTCCCAGTACTCACCTATTTCTAGGCGTACGGGCTCAGTTAATTGCGTGACTAGAGACCCTCCCATCGGGGAGCCATCGGCTTGCTCAAACCTCACAGATTTGGAGAGCTGTTTTGCCCGTATGCCCATTTTCATGGCAAATAGCAGGCTAATAATGCATCGGGTGCATCCAGAATCGATTAGCACATTTAAGTCTATTTGTGTCCCCGACTTAGGGATTATAAATTTGGCGGGCAGTGAAAAAGGCGGGACGTGTCGACTCACAATCGGGTCGTTCTCTCCTTCGTCGTCGCTGTCAAAGGAGGGTAGAGTGGGGGCGGATCCACCTGGAGTCCCGGCATCCTCCTGTGCAGGGGATGTGACCTGGGCAACAGGTTCCTATGTGATCCGGTTGGATTTCTCTCTTGTCAGCCGCTGGGCAGGTTCCTTTCTCGCCGTTGGTTCTGGTCTGCTCTGTTGCTGGGGGTAGGGGAATGGACAGTTTGCTGCTCGATGTCCCTTCTGTCCTCACTGGAAACACTTAATTGATGGACCTGCAGGTGGCCTAGGTCTTTCAGCCATCGCAGTAGTTGGAGGTTTCCGTGGGGGTGATGGCTGTTCAGGTTGCTCTGGCTGCTGCTCAGATTCAGGTAGGGGAGGCTTCTTATAGCGAGCAAGCTGAACGTCTAGCTTCACCGCTGCCTGGTACCATTCTTGCAGCTGATCAGGTACTGCTCGATAGATGCAGGCCTGAGAGAAGTGGTCATCTAATCCCTCAATGAAGAGATGGATTAGGGATTGCTCAGGCCACCCCTCTATTCGACCTGCTATCTTGCAAAACTCTTGCACGTACTCCAGGGGAGGCCTGCCGGCTTGTTTTATTTTGTGGATTTGTTGTCCTGCTTTGAGGCCTATGGATGGGTCCTCAAATCTTTCTCTCAGCCCTAGGAGAAAGAGGTGGGGGTCCTCCAATTCGCGGGCTTGCTCATTATATAAACTGTACGGCCATTCGGATGCTTCTCCCTCTAGGCTGGACGTAATCACATCGACCATGGCGCCTGAGTCCAGGTAGAGATAGACCCAATGGTTCAGATGAGAGCGCACTTGACTGAGGAAGATCAGCTTTTCTGGTTCCCCAACGAAGGTTGCTCTGAAAGGTGGAGCCCCCCATTGTGGTTGTTGCACCCCCAGTTGCCGCATGCCCAGGGGTTGCATGTTCAGGGGCTGGGGCCACCTCCCCTGCTGCTGTAGGCCCCTCAGCGGTTGCTGTACGTTCGGGGGCGGTGACAAATCTTGTTTATTTATTTATTTATTTATTTATTATTTGAATTTATACCCCGCCCTTCTCCTTGCGGACTCAGGGCGGCTGACAGCCTGATAAAAACAACTACAAAAATACCCCAAAAACTATCATTAAAACAAAGTTAAGATGAAATATTAAATTTGGCCTTATTAATTTTTAAAATTGCTTTTAAAACCCCACTAAAATTTCCCC
>NW_015404110.1:0-3020 GCF_001527695.2 Protobothrops mucrosquamatus
GGAAATGGAATAGTGCATTGAGTTGGATGAATGTCAGCACCTAGTTGAAGGCATTTGAGAATCAGCAAGAGGTGAAGCGAGAGCATTCATAGGAAGGACCAGAGACAAAATTGGATTCTGAGCATCTGCGTCAAGGATTACACTTTCGGTCAAGTAAGGTTAATGTTGTACTGAACTTTTCATTTGCATTTTACCCCCCTTTTCCTTTTGCCAGTTTCATGGAAAAGAATGTTTTAAAAAAAGAAGAGAATTCTGTTGAAATTTTCAGGACTGGAGTGGGTTATTCTTGCATTTCTTGAAGTATAAAGTGACCAGAGACTTCATAAGATGCAAATATGCTTTTTTTTTGTCCCCTGTACATAAACCCTCTCTCCAGCCTTTCTGGTTTCCCACATATCTATTCAATACAAAGAGAATCAGACCAAAGGGGAAATTTCCAACCATTGAGAAAAGTTTGGAGAGGTTCTCCTTCTCCTGGAGAAATTGGTCACCTTTTCTACAAAAAACTTGAGCAGAATTTTAGAAGACTATGTATCACGAATGAAGGCAAATATACGTGTTCCAAGATAATGCTGCAGGATCCAATCTGGGTCGGTCACTGGGACCAGAGGTTTCATCTTCCAAGCTTTTAGACTTGTGCTGGAGCCCATCTTCAGGGAACTTCTCTCTCACCAGGAAGATACATTCTGGAGAGAGAGAAGTTCCCTGAGGATGGGCTCCAGAACGTGTCCAAAAGCTCAGAAGACTAAACCTCTGCTCCCAGTGACAGACTAGATCCTGCAAGACTATGTGTGTCCATTCAATCCTAAGGGAAGAGATTGAGGGAGACATTTTTCCCATTGGACATTTCAAATTGGAAAGTATAAGCAACTAGGGAGGAATGGAATGTGAGTGTGACCTTGGGAGACAGGAGTTGGAGCCAAAGACTGGACAACAGCATATAAAAGATATATTGGCTCACAGAAGAAGGAAAGGTGTGGGAAACATCTCAGAAGGGACTCTCCTAGTTTTCTGGAGAGTGAAAGGAAAGGAAGGGAGAAATACGATGTAAAAAAGATGCTGAGACTCTAGAAAGAGTACAGAGAAGAGCAGCAAAGATGATTAGGGGACAGGAAGCTAAAACATATAAGAAACGGTTGCTGGAATTGGGTATGTCTAGTTTAACGAAGAGAAGGACGAGGGGGGACATGATAGCAATGTTCCAATATCTCAGGGGCTGCCACAAAGAAGAGGGAGTCAAGCTATTCTCCAAAGCACCTGAAGGCAGGGCAAGAAGCAACTGATGGAAATTAATCAAGGAGAGAAGCAACTTAGAACTAAGGAGAAACTTCCTGACAGTTAGAACAATTAATCAATGGAACAACCTGCCTCCAGAAGCGGTGAATGCTCCAACACTGGAAGTTTTTAAGAAGAGACTGGACAGCCATTTGTCTGAAATGGTGTAGGGTTCCTGCCTGAGCAGGGGGTTGGACTCGATGACCTCCAAGGTCCTTTCCAACTTTTTTTTTTAATTATTATTATTAATTATTATTATTATTATTATTATTATTATTATTATTATTATTATTATTATTATTATTATTATTATTATTATTATTATTATTATTATTATTATTATTATTATTATTATTATATGTTCAGCCTTGTGTCATTCTGTAAAAAACAACCTTACAATACAGGCAATCTTCATCTTGCAACTGTTTGCTTAGTGACTGAAGTTACAATGGCACTGAAAAAAGTGACTTATGACCCCTTTTCACACTTACAACTGTTGCAGCATCCCCATGGTCATGTGATCAAAATTCAGGTGCTTAGAAAATGACTCACACTTATGATAGTTGTAGTGTCCTGGGGTGAAGTTATAATCTTTTGCACACTTCTAAAAAGCAAAGTCAATGGGGAAGCCAGATTCACTTAACAAACTGTTACTAACTTAACAACTGCAATGATTCACTTAACAACAAGAAAGGTCATAAAATGGGGGCAAACCTCACTTCATAACTATCTCACTTAGCAATAGAAATTTTGGGTTCAATTGTGGTCACAAGTCAAGGACTACCTGTAAAGTAAAAGCTAGTACCCCTGATTGTGCTTCTTGTCTGGACTACCTCACAGGGCTAACACAGGAAGAGTAGAATGATGGGAAGATATTTCTGAGTAATAAGTACCAACAAAACATCATCTCTAAATTCACAGAAGTTCATAAACATCAATTCAAATGAAATTCTCAATCATTTTGAATTAAATGAAAACAGAATCTTCATTCTTGGGAAAGACAATTTGCAGAAACTGTAAGGCAGATTTCATCAGCATATGAAGCAGGATCGTTGATGAGATCAGCTTTCTCAGAACAAGAAGTACAAACAGCCAGAGGGGCTGTGGTAGGCTTACTCTTTGTAGGTAAGAGAGCCATACTTAAATACCCACAACAGAATATACAACTGAAAAGTAGAGGACTGGGAAGCTATAGCACTTTCTGCCAACTTGTAACAAGCAAGAAAGCTCAAAACATCTCCCAAAGAAATCTATTGAATGAGGTAGGAAAACAGAATTCCTGTTTTCTAGGAAAACTCCAGAGAAATTGAAGAGCTAATGGACGCTTACAAGATAATTTGTCAGGCCCCAAAATGAAGATGGACACATGGTGAATCTTCCAAGTAGACTTTTTTATTGTTCCAAATGATAGAAGTAAGTCTTCATCCTGGTTCATCCAAGCCAGGAATAAATAAGCAAACATGGCGACTGCTTTGGGAAGAAGGTTACAGTTTATTGCAGAAGAAAGATGGTCCTTGCAAGAAGGAGCAGAGGAGAAGAAAGAGGCTGAGCACATGGGTAGAAGGTTTTTTTATACCCCCTCTAGCCCTGTTTGGAATAGTTTCCTGTTCCTGTGGCATGAACTTTGAGGATATTTCTGAGTGTTTTTCTAGGCCTTGATATCTGTGGTTTAATCCTATTATCATATCCTGCTTCCCAGGTGATGGGGCTAATGACTCCTAGAGTTTGGGTGGGGCATGCAGATT
>NW_015404111.1:0-3020 GCF_001527695.2 Protobothrops mucrosquamatus
TACAGAGAAGAGCAACAAAGATGATTAGGGGACTGGAGGCTAAAACATATAAGGAACAGTTGCTGGAATTGGGTATGTCTAGTTTAACAAAGAGAAGGACGAGGGGGGACATGATAGCAGTGTTCCAATATCTCAGGGGCTGCCACAAAGAAGAGGGAGTCAAGCTATTCTCCAAAGCGCCTGAAGGCAGGACAAGAAGAAACGGATGGAAACTAACCAAAGAGAGAAGCAACCTAAAACTAAGGAGAAACTTCCTGACAGTTAGAACAATTAACCAGTGGAACAACCTGCCTTCAGAAGCGGTGAATGCGCCAACACTGGAAGTTTTTAAGAAGAGACTGGATAGCCATTTGTCTGAAATGGTATAGGGTTTCCTGCCTGAGCAGGGGGTTGGACTAGATGACCTCCAAGGTCCCTTCCAGCTTTATCATTATTATTATTATTATTAGTTCATTTTTACTTCTCTGAAAGCAGTTAAATCCTTAATAACAACCTTAGTTAGAAATCCAATTGTATTAGTGGTTCTGCCATTTGCAGACTGGGATGTGAAAGAGGGTACTATAACCTTTTTGAATTTTATTACCATTTTAATACAGCCATTAAAATGGAACCCTTTGTTCTTGATTCCGTTTTGATCTTTTAAGCAGGCATGGAAAAGAGTTTTGGCTGTTTGGAAACAAGCAGAAGCCGGATGATGACAACTGATGATAACAGTAACCATAATGCCAATCTAAGTCTTTCCACTGCAGGAATTGAGATTAGAATGGTAAAACAATCGGATGTTTAATCCTTGAACAGATTTTGCTTTCAAGCTTTCAAGACTTCCCTATTCTCTACCATCTAAAAAGGCAGCAGTTAAATGGGCTTGTTAGATCACTTCCTGCCCCCCCCCCCATTTTAAATATTGATTGCCAGAGGTTCTTAATGTGCAAGCACGTTTGCATAACCCCCTATATAAAGAGCTGACAACAGATCAATACAGAAAAACATTAGCCCTCATTGTAACTGCCACTGTTATATTATTCAGCGTTAGCTTTTCCCAATGGAGAAAAAAAATTGATTACATGTTGTAATCAAGCCCCAGCGCTCACATTTCATTTATTCTCGTCTGACACGGTAAATTCGACAAGACAGACTTTATTTCTGCAATCACTTTTTTTAAAAATGTAGCGGTGAATGCTCCAACACTGGAAGTTTTTAAGAAGAGACTGGACAGCCATTTGTCCGAAATGGTGTAGGGTTTCCTGCCTGAGCAGGGGGTTGGACTAGATGACCTCCAAGGTCCCTTCCAACTTTATTATTATTATTATTATTATGATGATGATGATGATGATAACCTCCCTTACCCTCACTTCTACCAAATATGAGGAAGTCCTGGAACTAATATTTTGTAGGAAAACTTCCAACTGCAGGAGGTGGCAGGACCTGGCTGAATGTCTGAGCTCCGAGGTTAAGCAGGCTGGAATCTTGTTAATATTTGGACAAAAGGCCATCAGGAGAGCCACAGCTGTAGGCTGGGAAAGAGCCCGGTAAACACAAACTGTTTCTGCATTTTGTCAAGAAAAATGCAGAGTCCGTAGACATCAAACCCGACTCCCAAGTAGCTTTACGCTTTTGTAGTATAGGGTAATTCTCTCTCCGTCTCAAATTGGAGAACAATTATGAAAGAAATGCACAGGAAGAAATTTCCAAGAGGGTTGCCCACCAGGGGATTTTGATTGTGTGAAATGTGAGAATAAAACTCCTTAGGTAAGGAAGAAAAACAGAGAGACATTCAAAAACAGGAGGGGGGGGAGAGAGAGTGGAAGTAATAGGAGTCAGAATAGCTGTTCGCTTTTGAACCTCACAATCAAAATCTTTATATTCAAGTGATATTACTAACAGCTGGATTCTGAATCCTGAATATACAAGACCAGGAGTAGTCAACCTTGGCTCTTTTATGACTCGTGGACTTCAACTCCCAGAATTCCTGAGCCAGCACAGCTGGCTCAGGAATTCTGGGAGTTGAAGTCCACAAGTCATAAAAGAGCCAAGGTTGACTACCCCTGTGCTAGACAGTTATATATTTGCTTTTTTTTTGCAAAATTTTCCTTCCTTCCTACCTTCTTTCCTTCCTTCCCTCCCACCCTCCCTCCCTTTAGACAGCTCTCTGTGCAAGGATGTTCACCTTCCCACAGTTTATTATCTTCTTTATGGCTTAAAACAGGGGTACCAAGTTTTGATAACTCTGAGACTTGTGGACTTCATTTCCAGACAAGAATCGGGAATTCTGGGAGTTGAAGTCCACAGGTCTTAAAATTGCCAAGACTGGCCACCCCTGACTTAAAGGCTAAGAAACCCATCTAATTTGTTTTTCAGCATGTGCAAATCTAGCCCTTGACACTTCTGTTTGCTTAAAGAGCACAAACACATATCCTTATCCTTAAAAACCTTGCTCTCAGTGGCACCTGTATAGTTGACTTCTCTTGCAACTCACTCTTTTAAAAAAAAGTTTTACCTCCGGTCACAAATATCAGCGTATCCCTGGTTATAAAACATGCTTTCGAATGAAGCTGTTAAAAAAAAAAAAGATCAACATGGGATTCAAAAAACATTCATATCGTGGTTAAGGACACCTTGTGAATGGGACAGGAGAAGCAGAAATGGGGGGGGGGTGTCATATTCTCCACATTCCTCTTATTCTCCTGATCATATTGTTTGTAACATTTGTCAGGGAGCGAGGCTGAATGTTAAGGACCGTTAACTGCTACCAGGCCAAAATTAGGGCACCGCTGACACGTTTTTGTGTCCGTGCTTATTCTGTGTGTCGTAAGCTGGGAAGCGGAAATGACTACAACTGGGGAATGCAGAGACCTGAACCAAAAATTTGGATTATCTTCGTTTCCTTATGCTGCAAAAAAAGAAAAAAGAAAAAGGACTTTCCAAAATTTCTGTATGCTGCTGGTCTTTCTGACAGTCATAAAATTATATTTTTTAATCTGATTAAAGGCACCCTCTCTGCCCCCAGAGCTGTACAAATT
>NW_015404112.1:0-3020 GCF_001527695.2 Protobothrops mucrosquamatus
CAACCCCACTGGCAGTTAAAAAGAAGAAACAGCTGCGATCACACACCACTCTTAGAAGCACGAAGCTGAAGACACCAGCCTGAAGATGACGAATGTGACTTCGTCGAAACGTCGCCAAGGTACTTTTAATTCTACGCGGGAGAAAACCCGAATAACTAAAGACCTACATACAAACACCCGCGAAAACCTCAGAAAACATTTATTGAAACGTTTATATACCACCCATCGTGTACTAAACTCTGTGCAACTCACAACTAAAAATAAAACAACATCTACAGTATTTACCAACACAAGTATTAAAACCAAAAGACCTGGCACCCTAGAGAAACAGTGGCTGAATGTGGTTCAGTCATAGGAGGAGGGGGGGGGGTCTTTGCCAAGGAGTTAAGAAGCAGATTAGCCTGGAATCTTTGGTATGCAGGCAGAGAGCCAGGGTGGATCCTCCCTAACCCTTCACGGGGTATATCTAATAGGCAGAGCTGTGCTTTTGTCTGGAAAGATTCCCATTTATAGACAAGAAACAATAAAGAAACTACTCTGGTAACTTTTGGTATCATACCTGGTTCCCTTGTGCCTGATATAAATTTTCCTATGCAGCCCACAACAAGTTCATCTCACCAATCCTCTCCTGTTCCAGAATTTGAGGGAAATGCTGAGTCTTGAGAACTTTTCGGAAGGTTAAAAGGGTGGGGCCCTGTCAAATGTCCAGGTTATCCTGTAAATAAAATGGGCAGGGCAATATAGAACAACCAGCTCATTCTTTCATTGCTTATGCTCTCCCTTCTCTGTGGCATCCTGATGAGAACTGAGGCAAAATAGCCCAAATTTACCTATGAACCAGAGAGAGGAAGAATTGAGATAGGAAATGCAAACAGGTAGCCTGTGGTGTGAAGAGTATTGACATTATTTTCACTTCTTAGGACATCAGTTATAAAGACTGATGGGTAATTATATATACTGGATATATGAAAAGTTGTCTTATCTAAAGCAGGGCTTTTCAACCTTTTCACCCATTGTACCACTTTTAGGATATGGCAACATCCGAGTACCACCAGTCGCCTAGCAAGGTGTCAAAAACTTGATAAAGTATAGGTAGTCCTCGACTTACAACAGTTCGCTTAGTGACTGTTCGAAGTTACAACGGCACTGAAAAAAGTGCCCCCCAAGCCACAGCCGAGCAAGACACCTGCCTGCCCGCCCGGCCGCGCTCTTCCTTCTGTCCAAGGTTTTCATTGTTGTGAGCATTTCTGTTAAGGATTGGCAGCGGGGGTGGGGTGGGAGATGTTTGGTTTTTATTCCCCCCGTCTGCTGGGTGGTTGCAGCAGGTTTTGGTCACTTCACATGACCCTGGGACACTGTGACCGTCATAAATATGAATCAGTTGCCAAGCATCTGAATGTAAATCACAAGACCGTGGAGATGCTGCAACATCCCAGCTGATCAGCGCTTCTTCTGGGCTCAGCAGAAGTGCCAGGATCAGTGCTGCTTTCCAGCTGATTGGTGCTTCTTCGGGGCTCAGCAGAAGCACCAGGATCAGCGCCGAGCTCCAGCTGGAGCCTGGCGCTGATCCTGGTGCTTCCGCTGAGCCGTGACAGCCCTGCAGCTCCAGCCATCTCTCGCTCAGGCTTGTGCGGTGCTGCCACTGGTTCAGCTCATTCCCCCCCCCACTACTTTTCTAGGATGGTCGTGTACCACCTGCCAGGTGCCAATGTACCACAGGTGGTATCTGTACCACTGGTTGAAAAGCCCTGATTTAAAGTAAGTAAGGTTAAGAGGACAGGGTGCTTTGGAAAATTATATTCTACATTTCTGTTAGTTTTAGAATGTAAATATATGAGCATTATGTGTTAGTTGAGTATGTTTTTCAATAAAAAAAAACAGGATATAAATTGTCTGTGTGTGTGTATAATGGGCACACACTCCAACATTTTGATCTATTAAACTCATACCAAGTAGTTCTCTGGATGCATTTCTCTAACCAGATGGCCTGAAGTGTAAAAATGTGACTGTTACTCAAAGGAATAGCCATGCCTAAAGTGAATGAGGGTATCTGGAAGTATGTTAAGTGGTTAATTTAGATTCTAAAAGTTCATAACTAAGCATAAATGGGTTTGTAAGGTTTAAGGTAATGTTGCAAATGATGTCACTTTGGATGGTATTCAGTGATGCCTGCATATTTTAATTTTTAGACAAACCAGTTGCTGACTGTATTTAACACCATCCAAAGTAGATTAATAAAACAGCCAATAAAAGCTGTGGGTAAAAACTGTAGAGCAAATCTATGAGAAAGAGAGATGTTAACATTGAAATAGCTGCTGTGAATCTGAACAGTATTTTAAATCAATGTTACACATTCTAATTACTTAGGCATTTAGCTCATTTCAAAAAGATTGGCAGGGCTGAATTCCTTTAGTCCTTAGCAAGAAATCCCAGTGCTGTAGTTTAGACTGGAAATCTGAAAAAAAAACTGAATGAAAGAACTTCCCTTGTCAAGAAAACTACTGAATAAGTCCCTGAAATCATTTAGCATTAGGTTTGATTTGAAAGTGATGTCACTTTAATCTTAAATGTAAAGCTAGCTTCCCTCTAAAATCAAAGGGATGCATTCCATTTATTATATTGAAGATTAGATTATTGAGGAATGTCTCCCAAAGTCAATTTTTATTTAATAAATATGGTTAGTATTGCAGTCAAAAGAACTGTAGAGTTGCCCCTTCAATGGCATCATGCCAAAAATTCCCCCATGAAGCAAGATCTAATGAATATGATCATATTGACTTTATTGCCAATGTATAACACATTCACCGGCCATGGTTTTCCAAATTGCAATGTATGGCTGTGAAAGTTGGACCATAAGAAAGGCTGAGCGCAAAAGAATTGAGGCCTTTGAACTATGGTGCTGGAGAAGACTCCTGCGAGTCCCCTGGACTGCAAGGCGATCAAACCGGTCAGTCCTAGAGGAGATCAACCCTGACTGCTCTTTAGAAGGCCAGATCCTGAAGTTGAAACTCAAGTACTTT
>NW_015404113.1:0-3019 GCF_001527695.2 Protobothrops mucrosquamatus
TCTAAATTTTCAAATAAAACATAGATCTTTTATGAATTAGGTGACATAGCTGCTCTGTGTACAGTACATCTGCTCCCAAACAGTTTGTTGCATTTCACAAGTTAAATTTTTAAGATAAAATATCTCAAAGCTGTAATGTGCGAAGTGGATTTAAAAATACTTTTTCAGAATATCATAATATAACTGACTCTTCTTGGCTCCACATTTGAATTTATGGTACATAGGATGTCCCATGTCCTTGTCCCATGACATTTGGTTAGGAACACATCTGAAATATTTCAGCTTTACTGTTTCAGAAATAAAACACCTGCAAAAGTCAGGATCGACTTTCAGTTAGTCTTTTACATCCTTAATACATTTTGGCATGAGCAATTAACCTAATTTGTGTCTTTTTACAGCTCCCTTTCCTCCCAAGAAATATTAAAAAGAGAAAAGAAGAAGAAAGAGAAAAAAATGTAAAGTGTAGAAATGATATCTTCAATCAGAATATACAATGCAGATCTTTATTTTCTTCTGGAATGACTGTCTTTTATAAATGTTATCCATCATTTGTAATGAGAGCTGTCAGGAATATTTAGCTGAAGAGCAGGTACTTGGTATGCTAATGGTGGTCTCTTAGTGAATTCATTTAGTTCTGCTGCATGACATTAATAGTCTTCATAATCTAATGAATGATGTCTGTAACAGGAAGAGATAAGACAGGGGAAATGGCATTTTGGAACTAGTCAAGTTCCATTCTCCATTCCAGTTTATTTGTTTGGTAGCAAATTGGTAATCTAAAATAGCAGAATATAATTTTAAAGCAATGACCTATTCCTTTGACAGGGCAATACGATTTAGATTTTTGACATAGTCTTGCAATTTCCATACTTTTTGGAATATAGATATAGAAACTCCAAGTGCCTTTCTTCTCATCTTAAAATAAAAAAACACTTTTTTATATGAATTCTTCTCCCGATATTTTAGCAGATATAGTATACAAATCTACTGGCTGTGATTTTGAAGGAGATGTCTGCTGTCTAATATGACCTATATAATTTGGCTATAGAAATAAGATTCACAAAAAAGACACAGCTTGTTTAACCCACTCCGTTCTTCTTCACAATATCCTATTGTGTATTCACAATGTTCACAAGCTGACATCCTCAGTTATCATCTGGCTTTCTGGGGGCTTCCCTCTGATTTATTTGGTTTGGTTTTATTTTTTATCCTGCCTTTATTTTTAGTTAACTCATGGTGGCACACACGGCTAATGCTCTTTCCTTCTATTTCCCACAAACAATAAGCCCTGCCTGTGAGATGGATTGGGCTGAGAGAATCACTGGTCCAAAGTCACAAGCTGGCTTTCATATCTAACGCAGGACTATAACTCATAGTCTCCTGGTTCTAGCCTAATGCCTTAGCCATTACACCAGAGTGGCTCACATCTGGAGGTCCTCCCTTTTAAAAAATAATTTTGCAAACATTGAGGTTTCTCCAATCTTTCAGATAGGTTCCCCTTGTTCTGAAATAACTGATGATAGCAATATAATAGTGAGGTGAGTGGAGTGGTGGTGGTGAGGGGGTAAAGGGACCAGTTGCAAGACCATAAGATCCAATTTCTATAAATATTTTAGCATACTGATTGTTAGTTGTTTCTGAGGTGAAAGAGAGAACTGTTGGGAGCTACCAGGGTGGAGATTAGGATTGGGGGAAACTGTAGATTTTATTTCTTTATTAATTTATATTTATACATTTGCCTTGAACTATTAAACTGTCTTGTAAACACCTTTGTGTCATTTAGATTTGTTGATATTTAAGCTGATGTGATTTAAAAAGTTTGTTTGAAATATCTAACTAAAGAAACTTCAAGCACTTCCGCATGGGGGTTATGCAAAAAAGCTCCTACTATTAAACATAATATCATATCTGCTTTTATGACACATATGGGCTTCTATAATTTGGACTTCTCTCACAATGCAATCCTATCCATCTCTACTCTGAGATAAACCTTGATAAGCACAGGGAGACTTATTCTTAACTATAGGAGGGCATAGGATATAGTAATTCAGCCAAACTAACATTCTTACTTGAGAAAAAAAATGGGAAAATCATCTATGACAGAAATCTGCAACTATGTGGTGGCTCTGGGCCACAATTATTTATTTGGTTAAATCTTTAAAGATTTGCATGCTGCTTTCCCATTCTTCGTCTTCTCATAACAATAAAAATCACTTAAAATTCCAACACTACAAAAATATTTTAAGAAATATAATACAGTATATTGTAAAATCCATTTATATTCATTTTAAAAAGAGAAAGGGAAAAACTACTGTAAAAAAAATCAAACAAACCCATACATGCAGTATGGATCTATAAAAAAATAGATCCAGGAAACTACAGACCTATCAGCCTGACCTCAATACCTGGGAAGATTCCGGAAAAGATAATCAAACAACGAATCAGCGAACACCTAGAGGCAAACAAAGTCATTACTAAAAGCCAACATGGGGTTGTCAAAAACAGATCATGCCAGACAAATCTTATTGCATTCTTTGACCAAGTGACAAAATTAGTGGACCAGAGGAATGCTGTGGATATAATTTATTTGGACTTCAGTAAGGCATTTGATAAAGTAGATCACAACCTACTACTGGATAAGATAGAAAAAATGTGGGTTACACAGCATCACCATCAGATGGATTTATAGCTGGCTGACTGGCCGTACTCAGCGTGTGGTCCTCAATGGAACCGCATCTACATGGAGGGAAGTGTGTAGTGGGGTGCCCCAGGGCTCTGCTCTAGGCTCAGTGCTCTTCAACATCTTAATCAACAATTTATACGAGGGGATAGATGGGGAACTCATCAAATTTGCAGACGACACCAAGCTGGCAGGAATAGCCAACACTCCAGAAGATAGGCTTAAGATACAGGAGGATCTGGACAGACTTGAACACTGGGCGCTATCTAACAAAATGAAATTCAATGGTGAAAAAAGTAAGGTTCTACATTTAGGCAAGAAAAACCAAATGTACAGGTA
>NW_015404114.1:0-3019 GCF_001527695.2 Protobothrops mucrosquamatus
GGAGTGTGGGAGAAAGAGTCGGAATCCAAGATGCTCAAATCTGGGTGGGCTCCCAGCAAACGCGCACCGAAGAAGTGAGGGGAGAAGGAAGAGAGGAAGAGAAACAGTGGGGGTGGGAAAGTGCTAAAATCCACGGGTTAGGGGGCGCAAATTACTTGCCTTGCCCCGGGTGCTGACAACCCACGCTACGCCACTGGATACATCCCTTAAACTCCACTGAAGATGTTACTAACCTGGTAACCAAATGTTCAGAAACCAACACACAAGCTTGGGGAACAAACCTTCATCCTCATGATATACATTGCACGGCAAGTAGTTATAATGCCTCCATCAATCTCCCTGCTTTTTTCAGACATATACTTTGAATCTATTTATATTGTTCATGTTCTCTATGCTGAAGCTGCCATAGATATCAGGGATATGAAAGTGGCAGTGTAGCATTACTTGTCTACTATGCACATATTCCAATATGTGCAATCATTATTTTATTGCTGTTTTTTTTTTTACAAATAGTCAATATTTTTTGTGTTTGAGAAGTTAAGTCTCCTTCTTCAGGTTCAGATTTGTGGAGCATCAATCTCATAATAACTTGATGAGTTTGGGCCATTTTCTTTCTGCCTAACCCACTTCATAGGGTTGATATGGGTAAAATAGGAGGCAGTAATATTAGATAGGTTTGTCACCTTCAGTTACATATTTTTTAAAAAGTGGGATGAAACAATAAGCTTACATCCTCCTATCGCAGGTCTTTGGGAAAGACTTAATAGGTGATAAAAATGCCAAATCCAGTCTAAAGGAGGCTGACTATTCAACCAACCATAATAACCGTATAATAGCAACAACAATATTTTAAATCTTAGGATGATTCATGGTCCAAAATTATACCCAATGCATATTATGTTAAAAATACATGCAGCAAAAAGCTATTGTCCTTGGTGTGTGTCATGCTTAGGTACTGAGCACTTCCTAAACAAATAATGAAGGAAATGCTACAGCTTCCATCACATGGCTATTAATGAAATAGAAAAAAAAAAACACCAGGCAGCCGGTACACATATAGGTCAGCTATTTTGTATTTGGAATTCATTTCTCAAACATAAAGGCCTCAATTTGCCTACAATTAAGATTTAGGTTTATATTTAACATTATATCTCATTATTTAATGTAAAACTCTGATGTCTGGTATATTAATCAAATCATTCTCTTGGCTGCCTCTACTGTAAATATATTCTGACATCAACTCCCAGAATCTGGCACGAGTTATTCTGGCTGGTGATCCTGAGTGATGTCATACAAATACATCTAGAGGTCATTCTGTTGAAAAGACTGGACTAAACTCTAATTTGGATCTCTAAGGCTACTCAGAAATTTATCTCTAAGAAGGCAGAGTTCTTTACATCAACAGAAGGCTGCATCCATGAAGCTATTCTAAACCACTCTCAACACAAGAGTTAGGAATAATGTCCACACTAACATAAGAAGATGCTCCTACCAGGTCAGAGCACTAGCTTTACTGTTGTCACTAATTGACAGCTCACTACTAGACCATCAGGTACTACTAGAGATGCCAGAGACTGCTCCATGCAATGGATAGAATGACATTTTATTTATTAATTTTCCATTGAACAATCTGAATTTCAATTAAAAATATTCTGATTCAAAGGCATTATTTTTGTTATTTAGGGAACAACATGGCCTAATTTTCATAATTTTGGATTAGAAAACATGGAACATATTCTATTCTGCTGGCTTGAACAATCTATTTCTAACGGAAAGTCACACATCTTCTCAGATTGCAATAATTTACAGCCACCACAGCTCCAAAAGCAGTGATCAATCTTCCCTAAAGCACTGCAGTTACAAACTGAGTGGTAAATTTCATCCTGAGATTTTCTCATGTTTAGGAGTAATGTTCATAGGGAGGCTGCCAACAACAATTGGCCTTAAACATAGTTGTTATAGAAACAAGTGCTACTAGAAAGAACACCATACATGAAATAAATGCATGTCCTGAACACTCTGCTTTAATGGAAGGATACTGATACTAGAAAATATAAATGAAGGTAAAATAAACCTGGGTTAACTCTTATACATCCTTTTATGGAAGCATTATCAGAAACGTCTGAAGCTTTATTTTTGAGAAGGCATAGACACAGTGGCATTGTTGGTATGCTAAGCAGTTCCACCTTCAGGATAAATGATACATTTTTCAACTGAAACTCTACATCACAAAATATCAACCCAAACTCTTTCATATAAACTGGAAAAGTTAGCAACAATTTCTATTATTTTTTTTTAAAAAGGAAGTGAAAGCAGGTGTAAGAATTTAAGATTCATGGATTTTTTTAAAGGCAAGAATGTATCAATTCCTTGAAGTTATAAATATACACTTGTAACTATAAATGCACTTGCTTTTCTTAAAGTACAGTTTCAGATAAGCCAAAACATTTAAAGTAATAAAAATAATAAAAGTAGAAACAAAAACAGCATCAATCGTTTTATATACCTGTCACAGTGCCGTAGTGATACTTATTACTCAATTTATGGATGATACCTGTTAGTCTGAAGATATCTATTTCAAGAGGTATCCAATTTGAATTTAATTAACTCTGAAGGAGTATGAAAAGAAAAAGGGGACTTAATTTTTTTTTTAAATGTAGCTACATCCTGGACAGATAAATTGCAAATTGTTCTTGGATAAACATTTAGAAGCTGCAGTAGCACATTGATTTTCCACCAATAAGTGAACATATTGGTATAAGTGATCTTCCTGTATGGCAACATTCTTTAAAACTGCTCAAGGGAGTGATGTATAAAGCGATGAAAAGGACAAGAGAGCTGTTGTAGCCTACAATTGAACAGAGTATTTTAGACAGGATGGTAGCTCTGCTAATATATGATGCTCACCAGCAAAATCAGTAATGTGTACAGAAGTATTGTTCTCTTTATATGCGATTGTCCAGATGCTCTTCCAAAGGTGCTTTTTCAAGCACAGGATGCAGGACACAGACAAAACTCC
>NW_015404115.1:0-3018 GCF_001527695.2 Protobothrops mucrosquamatus
TTTAAGCAACTGCTTCTCCTTCTGAGCTTCTCTGGGAATTTGTTGGGCTGAAGAAAAGGAGACCAATGAGTCACACTGAACAGGACATTTTCCTACTTTCAGCTGACTGATGTGACCCCACTGAAGAGAGGAAAGACTGAGTCACCAAGCCCGAAGCCCATTCCCTCAGGACAGGCAGTTGTGATTCAACTTACAGAGCGGATAACCAGATTTATTCTGAGTGAGCAGTTAAGCAGGCCATTCCACCCCCACATACAGCAGCAACCAGTTCACATGAAGCTAGAGACATAACGCAGGATGGAGACTAGAGACCTCAAGAAAGCCCGAACACTGGTGTAGACATGTGATTGTTTATCCCCCACGTGTAAAACAAAACCTGCCAGGCCATCTGGAATCACTTCCATCCCAATGAAGTGTAAATATATTATACATAAAACCCTAGGATGGACTTAAGAAATTACTGTGAGCTGTTGGTTAAGGATTCCATTCCTTAAAGCCCCCTCCTTTCTTTTACTTTCATTCTTTTTCACCAACAAAGTATCTGAAATGTGGTCAATGAAATCCTGCAAAGAAGAAACTCTAGGAAAAAAAAATCCTTCATGGAAACTTGAAGAGCAAGAGCATGGGAAGCTGAAACTTCGTACCTTCAGACCTCCCTCTAACTTTGGATAGGACAAACTGTTCACATTATTGCTCAAGAGAATATGCTTTACAGCTGCCCGAAGGCCTCTTTTTGTCAAAAGCGATGAAGGGAATTAAGAGTTGAAGCCCTTCAGACATTGACAACAAAACACACAGAAACTACCAGAATTTTCCCAACTCCCGTTTGGAAATGGCTGGTTCCAAATAGATCTGCATCTGCATTGCACTCTTGAAGTTCAAGACGGTAACCAACCCTTTGAAAAGTTCCTCTTACTTGTAGGCTCTGATGTTGTATTTCTTCTCTGCTGGAAATCCAAACATGCCGCAGACAACACGGGAGTTTTTGGCGCTCCAGTTTTTGTCGCAGATCTGCTTCCAAATGCCACCTTCTTTGATCTCCACGTAACCCTCCGTTACAGGGATGCGTTTGCGAGAGGCTGAAAAGACGGCTCGTATTCGGACGTCTTCCACTTTGATGTTTGTGTTCTAAGGATTGTAAGGAAGATAAGAGAGGGGTTTTTTTTAGGCACAGGCCACTGGAATATATAAAGGCCAGAGGGGGAAAAATATTCTTTAAACCAGTGGTTCTCAACCTTTTTAATGCCGCGACCCCAACCGGTCGTAAGTCGAGGACTAAACCGGTCGTAAGTCAAGGACTAAACCGGTCGTAAGTCGAGGACTACCCAACCGGTCGTAAGTCGAGGACTTTCCCTGCCCGGGAGCGCCGCGCATGCGTGGTTCTGCCCCCTGCGCTGGCCGAGGCGTAGCTGGCAAGCGGCAGAGACAGAGCAGGCCGACCACCAGCTGGCCCAGCCCAAGGGAGGTAAGGCACCCGCCGGAAAAGGGGAAAAAAATGGCGGACAAAAAAAATGGCGGACAGCCTTGCTTGGCGACCCCCGTGAAATGGTCGATCGACCCCAAATGGGGTCCCGACCCACAGGTTGAGAACCACTGCTTTAAACCAACCAACCAACCAGCCAGCCAACCAGCCAACCAACCAACCAACTAATCAACCAACCCCCTTTAAAGAGTTGTGAAAAACTGCACAGCATTGTGGCGTAGTGCTTCATAGAGGTCACTAGATGATTTTGAACAAACCACTTCCATTAGTCCATTAGTAATTCCGTGGTATATGTAAGCTTCTTCAAATTAAATTCAATATTATACCATCTAATACATCCTCTCTTCTTCCAATGATAGACATTTTTCCACACTAAGCAAATACAATTCTTATTGTTGTTAATAAATATACAGTTGAATATCAGCATTTGTTAAATTTTCTAATAGTATCAATAATATCACTTTAGAATATCTTTTCTAACCAAAACATATCTTAATTGCATTTGCACTCAATATCCATTTATTCAGTCCGTATCCCGTTTTCGCTTTTTTCAGTGTTAATTTCCCATCCATGTTCAAAACATCCCAATCATTTATAATTTCAAAGCAAGTTATATTTGGGTAACCAAAAGCTTCCCTTATTCAAACTTCTTAACATTTTCTTATTTCCCTTTTCATAGCAAGATAGAATATTCTGATTACAAATCTTATCTATCCAGTTATAATAATACTTCTATTTCTAGCAATCTAGCAACCTTTGAGGGTCACAGCTCCCCACCCTTCACCCTTATGGCTTCCTCTTGCTAAAGGCCATTGGTAGAAAAATTGATTTTATAAAATGATTTTATAAAAACTCCTGTGCTTGTTATGTATTTTGCTCGGGAGAACAGCGCGGAGTGCTGAAACTATGAAGGATGAGTCACAGAAGTGAGGTATTTCCATATTTCTGCCTACGTGAGACTTACAGCAGAGCCAATCCCACGGGGCGTTCGTTTGGGGAGGACTGAGTAGACTTGGAAAAAATGCTCTTTGCTGCACCAATAAGTAGCTAAAAGGGGAACTAAATCCAGAGAAGGTTTGTGTAAGCAAGGCAGTGTCTCTATTTCATGACATCAGGGCTGTGGAATTCTTCTCTTCCCATTTATAAATGCAATACCTCCAAAGGGCAAAAGGATTTCAAATGCTTTTTATAGACAATTGAAAAATAAAAAGTTTTCAATGGAAGTTGAATTTCACCCAATCCACCCTTTATCCGTGCCCGCGTGAAATCAACAGAAAAAGATGAAGCTTGCGCTAAGCTGTCAGCACTGATTTTCGGAGCCAAAGAGAGTCATTTGAGCAAGACAACAGCCATTGTGTAGAGGAAACACAACACATTTCCCATTTCAAAGTGATACTGGCTTGCCACGATTATAGTTATAAACCTGAAATTAAAAAGATATTTACCAATTTGGGTAAAACACTTTTGACAATTTAAATGTCCCTGTTCTGATTGGCTAATAGGTTTGTGTATCATTACCCCAAAAAGAAACACTT
>NW_015404116.1:0-3018 GCF_001527695.2 Protobothrops mucrosquamatus
CCTTCCTTCCTTCCTTCCTTCCTTCCTTCCTTCCTTCCTTCCTTCCTTCCTTCCTTCCTTCCTTCCTTCCTTCCCTCCCTCCCTCCCTCCCTCCCTCCCTCCCGAGACATTGCTTCCCATAACATATAAATATTGGACTCTGTAATTTGTTTTGAAAATAGACATTCTTCCCATTCCTTTAGCAGTTCTAGATAGTTCCAAACCAACAAAACCATCCTTTTCTAAAATCCTAAACTGATGTAATAGTAATACACCTTCTCCCACATTTGGAAAATTGATGCCATTTGCAAAATCAAATTCCAAATTGAGTGGTTCATAGGGGCCCCCCAAAATATTGTACAGAAACAAAACAAAACCAAAGCCAATGTTAATATCCGCTCTAAAATGTGGTTGATAGAAAAGGCCCAATTTAAATAGCATTGCTGTTCATTAAACATTTCCTGTATTTTAATTCTTGTTTTTGTTTTTGTAACGGGTAAACTTTGAGAACATGAAGATAAATATTCTGTTTGATTGCAGATTAAAGTGGAGGCTTCCTCAATGAGCTTCCTTCCTCTGTACAGAGATGACAGTAAAGACAGCCTCCTGGTATTAACTGATCCCCAAGATAAGAACAGAGGTTAGTAAATAGATTGGGGGTTTTTCCCCCCTCCTCTCTTTTATTTCAGCATGGCTCTGAATGATCTGATGCAGGGAACAGAGTTTGGCACCTGGGATGTGGGCATATGGAAAACCATTTGGGAATTAGATGCAAGCTACTCTGGACTGGCTGGGAAATGAACAGAACTTGGCTTCTAAATGCAGAACGCTTTTTGAATAGCTACTTCCCTGAAACCTGTCTGCTCTTCTCCTCAAAATGACATTTTCAGTCCTCCAGGATTTTCTGTGACCGAATAGCAAATAGATCTTGCAATAAAATGTTGTGGCATCAGAATTCTAAATTCAGAATTCAGAGAGTAAAATATATGATGAAGGATTGCAGGATTTGGGCTTGACTACTCTAGAGAAAAGAAGGACTGGGGGGGGGGAAACATGATAGCAGTATTCCAGCATTTGAGGGGGTGCCACAAAGAAGAGGGGGTCCCGTTATTCTCCAAAGCACCAGAGGGCAGGACAAGAAATAACGAATGGAAACTAATCAAGGAGAGAACCAAACTAGAACTAAGGAGAAATTTCCTGACAGTGAAATTAACTTATGGATGCACCAACACTGGAGGTTTTTAAAGAAGAGACTGAACATCCATTTGTCTGGAATGGTATAGTGTGTCCTGCTTAAACAGGGGTTGGACTAGAAGACCTCCAAGGTCTCTTCCAGCTCTATTTTGATTGACTCAATACATCCCCCCCCTTATATTAACAATACTATTTGTGAGGATGTAGTTTCGTATCTTCCTTGCAACTTGTTTTGATACACATTTGTCTTCATTAGAGAACAAAAAATAGACATTTTTTTCTTCTAGGCTAGATAGTTATTTAGTTCTTGCATCACTCAGTTTCAAAAGAAAATGACTTTTTATCTGCCTAAGAATTGGTAAGTAGCGGAAGGAAGCCAAGAGAACATTACAGTCTTGGTATTTTATCTTATAGATTTGCATGTACTTTTGAATTTTAATGTGTAACCCAATATATAATGTACTCTTCATCACTGAGAGTCTAACTGTTCTCAGTCATGATTTGCCAGTTTTAATTTGGGAACAGAGAGAGCCTTTCTGCATTGATTTTATTATCTCCCTGAGTCAAAATTTTAAGATTAGCAATTTTCCTCTAGCCTGATTGCAATCGTAATATGGTGATGGCTTAGGGCTGGGTAGAAAGGAACAGGCTGTTTCTTCAGATCAAGCTGATATATATAATAAGGAAAAAAAAACAGGTTTTTAATATAGTGGTTACAAAAAGTTTTTATAGTCATTTTCTGGAACCCTAACCCTATCCCTGGACTGGCTGTCTAGTCTCTTAAAAGCCTCCAGTGATGGAGCACCCACAACTTCTGGAGGCAAGGCGTTCCACTGGTTAATTGTCCTCACTATTAGGAAATTTCTCCTTATTTCCAGGTTGGTTCTCTCCTTGATTAGTTTCCATCCTTTTTTTTTTTTCCTTCTCTTGCCTTCTGGTGCTTTGGAGAATAGTTTGACCCCCTCTTCTTTGTGGCAGCCCCTCAAATGTTGGAACACCACTATCATATCACCCCTGGTCCTTCTTTTCACTAGACTAGCCCAAACCCAATTCAGTCAAGAAAATCCAGTTGTCTTTTTTGAAAGCGTCTTTGGGACAACCGTGATCTGGATGACTGAGAACCTCCATAGACGTGACACATCGCTGTGTTTTGCATTCAGAATAGTAGGAAGTGAAGGAAGAAGATGCAGATCCAGTGTAAGGGATCCATCACATTATAGTGAATGTAACTTCCTGCCCAGACTTGTAAGATCTTCTCTTCCTACTCATGTCTTAAGGAAAGGGCATAAAAGAACGCAGGGGCCAGTTAGTACAATGTGACAGTTGACATTAAGTTGACTCTCTCTGAATTATTGAATTATTTAGACTTTCCATGGATGTGTGTATGTGTCATCTGCATACAGACTTAGTGCCAAACCAGCCTGCTCTTCAATGCAAGCATACTCACAAATGTAAAGTAAATGTTAAGTTACTAATAATACGGTTGCTAAATGAACCTGGCTTCCCCATTTGAGAGCAACTGAAGAGGAACCAGGCTAATTTGAAATTATCTCTGGAAATGTAAAAGATTTTTTTTTAAAAAAAGACAAAATAATTGATAACGGACTTTCGTTAGATGAAATATACTTCTTTCCCCACGTGTGTGTTATTGTATAATTGTGCCCCTTAATAAATATCCTGTAACAGCCCATCCCTTTCGTTGGTGTTCCTTGGCAGTTTTGCTCTTTCTTTGATGTATTGTGTTTGTGTTTCCCAGTTGTCTTTTGAGTTAGTATCAACGCCTGTTAATTTATTACCCTAAATAGGAAAAACAATCCAAGGCCTGGGAACACATACAGTATGCCC
>NW_015404117.1:0-3018 GCF_001527695.2 Protobothrops mucrosquamatus
TCTCTCTCTCTCTCTCTCTCTCTCTCTCTCTCTCTCTCTCTCTCTCTCTCTCTCTCTCTCTCTCTCTCTTTCTAATTCTCTAAGCGCTTTCTCCTCCGCCTCGCAGCTGGGAAAGTTTATTCTTCAGCAACCGGGCGCCCCCCGCGCCCCCCCCCCGAGAACGTAGTTGCTGTAGTAAAGTCGTGGGGGGGGATTGAGGAGCAGAGAGAGCCGCGTGCCGGTTAGCCGAAAGCCCCCGCAGTTGCAAACCCGGGAAGGAGTAAAAAAAAAAACAACCCTTTTTTTGGTTACGCCTGGATCCGAACGCGACTCGCATCTTGGTTACGTTTCCCCGTAAATGTTGGGCCCCGAACTGGGGAAAGGGGGGGGCAGGAGAGGAGGAGGAGGAGGAGGAGGAGGAGGAGGAGGAGGAGGAAGAGGTTGATTGAATGCGGCTCCGCCGCCGCCGCCCTTGAAGAACGGGGGACTAACCGGGCCCGTTTTGTTGGCGAGTTGAATCGCGCGCGGGAGCCGTTTTCCTGGACGCGAATCGAGTCTGACAAGCGGAAAACGGCTTCGGAGGGGGGCCGGGATTTCAAAGAGACCCCCCCCCCGGTTGCCCCAAACGATTTGCGCGGGTGCTCCCTCCCTCTCCCCACTTGGCAACTTTTAATCTTTCTTTCTTTCTTTCTTTCTTTCTTTCTTTCTTTCTTTCTTTCTTTCTTTCTTTCTTTCTTTCTTTCTTTCTTTCTTTCTTTCTTTCTTTCTTTCTTTCTTTTTCTCTCTCTCTCTCTCTCTCTCTCTCTCTCTGTGTGTGTGTGTGTAGAGAGATTGTCCTCTCCCTCCCTCTTCTTTCTCTTTCTTTCTTTCTTTCTTTCTTCTCTCTCTCTCTCTCTTTCTGTGTTTGTAGAGAAAGAGAGAGATTGTCTTCCCTCTTTCTTTCTTTCTTTCTTTCTTTCTTCTCTCTCTCTCTCTCTTTCTGTGTTTGTAGAGAAAGAGAGAGATTGTCTTCCCTCTTTCTATCTTTCTTTCTTTCTTTCTTTCTTTCTCTCTTTCTTCCTTTCTTTCTCTCTCTCTCTCTCTCTCTCTCTCTCTCTCTCTCTCTCTCTCTCTCTCTCCCTCTGTGTATTTGTAGAGAGAGAGATTGTCTTCCCTCCCTCTTTCTTTCTTCCTTTCTTTATTTCTCTCTCTCTCTCTCTCCCTCTGTGTATTTGTAGAGAGAGAGAGATTGTCTTTCCTCCCTCTTTCTTTCTTTCTTTCTTTCTTTCTTTCTTTCTTTCTTTCTTTCTTTCTTTCTTTCTTTCTTTCTTTCTTTCTCTTTCTTTCTTTCTTTCTTTCTCTCTTTTTCTTTCTTTCTTTCTCTTTTCTCTCTTTCTCTTTCTTTCTTTTTTTCTTTCTTTCTTGTTGGAGGGAGATGGCAGAGCTTGGAGGGTGCCACGTAAAACCAAATTCAAAGTTCTCTCTTCTTTCCCATCGTTTTATTATTATTATTATTTTTTAAATCCTCAAAAAAACCCTGTCTCAGATCGCAGCAAACCCCCCCCCCCAGGAAGAAGGAGAACCTAAATGGTGAGAACTTATTTTTCAGGGGGGGCCCTCCCCTCTTTTCTTTGTCCAATGGAAAGTGACCTTCCTTGCCCTTCCCCGCTTTGGGAACCCCTAGAATTTGCCCCCCTCCTCCACTTCTTCCTTGTGGGGGGAAGGGTTGAAGAGTCACGCCTGCCTATTCAGAAGCAGCCCCCTCCCCTTTTATCCAGAAAGGACGAGGGGGAGAAAAGCTGCCCCCAAATCTATGCTTTCATTTATTGAGTTCCTTCAGTCCGAGCTATTATTCCTCCTTTGATTTGTCCAAGCTCGAACCCATTTTGCCACAGAATAGATTAGTTTGTGGGGGCACAATCTGGATTTGTCCCATAGCTCCAGCCCCCTCTTGGGCAGAGATTCTGGGGGGGGGGCTGCCAGAAGTTGTAGCAGGCCATATAAACCCAAAGGGGACGAGGTCACAGGGTGAAGATTCCTAACAAAACAGAAAACATAACAGTTTTTCAGTTCAATACCTCTAGTTTTGCAGACATGAAAATAATATTTAGCTGATCTGAGTTGTTTATGGAACTTACAACATAGAATAATTGAGTTGGAAGGGGCCTTGGAGGTCTTCTAGTCCAGCCCCCTGCTCAAGCAGGAGACCCTATGCCATTCCAGACAAATGGCTGTCCAGTCTCTTATTAAAAACTTCCAGTGGTAATAATAGAGTAGAGCAGAGAAGAGCAAGCAGAACAGAACAGAACAAGACAGAACAGAATAGAGCTGGAAGGGGCCTTGGAGGTCTTCTAGTCCAGCCCCCTGCTCAAGCAGGAGACCCTACGTCATTCCAGACAAATGGCTGTCGGGTCTCTTCTGGAAAGCCTCCAGTGATGGAGCGTCCACAACTTCTGGAGGCCACAGATTAACTGTTCTCACTGTCAGGAAATCTCTCCTTATTTTTAGCCTGGATCTCCCTTTAAAACAAGCTTTTTCCACTCGTTATTTCTATTCTTCGGGTGCTTTGGAAAATAGGATGCTCCCCTCTTCTCTGTGGCAGCCCCTCAAGTACTGGAAGACTGCTATCATGTCCCCCCTAGTCCTTCTCTTCATATACGCTAGACATACAGAATACGGAAAGCCAGATTGGGAAGGGGCCTTGGAGATCTTCTAGTCCAGCCACCCTTGCTCAAGCAGGAGCATGGGTGGGGTGGGGTGGGGGGCTAGTTGCATGAAGAGTCACGCCATTCATTCGCAGAGAAGGGAGCCTTCTCCATCGCGGATGGGCTGACTAAGGGTCTGACCCTCACAGCATCTTCATGGTTAAAAAGGCTTCTGCTTAGTGGAAGAGACTAATTTAGGAACGGCCTTACGTCCAGGGTGCACTAGCACGGATGGTGTTACCTAGGTGGGTCATGAAATGTCTGCGAGAAAGCCACCAAACTCAGAGAGCACTAAGGACCACACAGTCGTTGCCCTCCTCCTCCTCCTCCTCCTCCTCCTCCTCCTCCTCCTCCT
>NW_015404118.1:0-3018 GCF_001527695.2 Protobothrops mucrosquamatus
CCAACACACTCTCTCTCTCTCTCTCTCTCTCTCTCTCTCTCTCTCTCTCTCTCTCTCTCTCTCTCTCTCTCTCTCTCTCTCTCTCTCTCTTTGCCAGCCTCAACCCACCTCACTTCCCTGAGTGAGGTGAAGTCCTGATACTTATTTCCTTGTGAGAATCAAATCATGGAATTTGTGCTGTCGCTTAGCTGATTGAGTTACAATTTGGGGATCCTGAGTGGAAGAGCTATGGGAATCTTAATAAAATAGCAGTACCCCAAAAGTTATATTGCTTCCTTATTGCCAGGAAGTGGCTTCTTCTTCCTCTGCTAGATTACATAATTCATTTAGCTTTTTTCTCTATTAACAATTAGGTTTCTGCTTAATGTATGAATTGCATTCCTGATTATAAGGGCACCATCTAAGGGCCAGATTAAATAGGAAGCAAATTACATGACTGCAATCAATATTTTCAAAAAGTTAAATAATATCCAGTCTGGGGGGAAAGGATGAACAATTTATTAGGATGGGGATTGTAAAGGTAGGCAATAAGTTTTTATCTCTTTTCACCAGATAAATATCTCTATGAAGATTCACCACCACTCTGAGGGTTGTCTTCAGCGTAATAGAAATACATCATAAGAGGGTTTGGAGGGAGGTAATTACAAAATTTAAGACCTCCATTCCTATAAGCATTCCCAATCTTGACTGGAAGACAGCAAGTGGTATAGCTAGATTTTAAAGTGTGAGGTATCATTCCACTGACCTAAACACAGTATGTTATATAAGCTCTTATCTGACCTTATCTGTCGTAATTCCCTTATAAAAATCTTAACCTGAGGAAAAGGAAAGGCATGAGGATTTTTTAAATTCTCTACTGAAGAACTATGGCCCACTACATATCTCATGTCAGAGCCATCTTTCATCCTATGGCTGTAGACTATGAAGAAATATTGTACCGTCAAATCCATCAGTGCTCAGGTAATGAGGCTGGTTTGAGTGACAGAGATGGAGAAGTAACATCTACTGTCAGGGCAATCTATATATAAACAAAGTGCAAACCTCATACTCACTAGCACTGATGATACTGTCTAGTCAGGTAATGAAATGTCTGCAGGCAAACAACCAAGCTCAGGGTGCACTAAGAATTCCACAGACATATAAGTGCCAGAATTCCTTAATGGCCTGCTTGGGAGTCAATTTATTCCCCGTTACTATATACCTCTGTATGCTGCTGCAGGTTAATTAGCACTGGCTAGGCTTGAATGGGAACCAGGAAGGTGGCTCCAAGCCAATAGCAATCTTACCTTTGACTTATTTTTCAGACGTGAATCTGAACTTAGTATTCACCATCCTTGATAGCTGACCTTTGCTATTGCTCAGAGGAAGGTGGGACAATGTTGGGGGACTCCTGAACTTCTAGAGTGCTGTAGGAAGCTATCCAGTGACTGGGTGATATCACTAAACAATGTGGGGGGTTACGTCCACATTGGAGCCTTTGCAAATGGTTCCAAATCAACACATTTCAGGCTGGCTGGGGAGGTAAGGAGATGGAGAAGAGAATGATTTTTCTCCCAAGTAATATTGTATAAGAAATTTGAAAGCATCAGATGGACAAAGTGGTATCTAATATACAAGCAGTAGTATATCTTAGATTCAGATAATGAGTGGAGCACCATATAAACCTAACTAAATAAGAGGTTCGTAAAAACAAATATGTTTTTACACCAAGTTAGAGGAGAGTTAAGAGGAAAATGGGACATTGATGGCTGGGAAGACTGAGTAGTCTGTTTTTCTATATGCATTATAAATAATAGACATTTTCATTTCCTTTGCCATCTGTCCAGCAAATGATGCTAAAGAATAATCAGCAATAGCTATTAGTTTTCAACAGTATACCTTAATACAGGACATTACATTATTAGAAAAAAACAATCAAATACTTTTATTTATTTCAAATGGTGGAGCAAAATGCAGCATAGTGCATAAAATTCACAGAAGCAACATATAAAATGTGTATAAACACAGCAGTAAATTATTTAAAAAAACACACAGTATGAGTGATGAATAAAATTATGAATAAAATTAAATTATGGCTGCTGGACCTCACAAGGACCTCCCAGCCAGAAGCAGCAGCATGAATACCAATCACATACTGCCCCATAGCAATAAAGCTGAAACTTTGATTAAATGTTTGCAATCATAAAATTAGCAAGTATAGCATTCTAGACTTCTGGATCAATGAGTTTTCTGTCAATCCTGCTTACCTGTAGAGCCACCTTTGAAATTCCTTGGTGAGGCCAGAGTGACAGAGGGTTCTTTCTACCTATGTGAATTGGAGCCATTTTCCCTTATTATCTGCTTAGACCCCTGGACAGAGCATGTTGTTCTTTGGACATCTCACCATAATCAAGAACAGAATTGAAAAATGGTTCTAATTATTGAGGCTGGCTTTCCTGATGATCTATCCTAGTGATCGCTTATCTCCCGCCCCTGTTGCTGGTATGGTTAATAACACTGAATATCTGTTCTTTTGGTTTTCCAGCCTGGATTCAACAGTTTTCACAAAAGCTTCAGTAGTGAAAACCAGGAAGATCCTCAAATCTTATCTTAACCACTCTCACATTCTTACCCTCCCCATTATTCTTTAGTGGTTTGAGATGGATAGATAAATGCAATATTATTCTCTTCAGTTTCAGGTGAGAGCTGAGGATCCATGAAATATGCATTTCCTTTTTCTTCTTCGAAAAAGAAAGGAGAAAGCCCGCATCACTGAGCTGTTTGGAGCTGCAATGAAAGGACTTCCGGCAAGGAGGGCTGCTCTGGACTTTTTAGATACCGAGCAGAAGGCATTGTTGTGCAGAATGAGGACTGCAGGTTGAATGACAATTTTGCCAACAATGCAAGAAGAATTTGGGTGAAAAAAATGGGTTCATCAAGTACTGTTTCCAGTCTAGCTCTCCTACTTCCTTTTAGAGTAGTGTCAAAATATAGAGGGATACAAAATGCATCCCTAATCTTATGCCTAGAGAAAAATTA
>NW_015404119.1:0-3017 GCF_001527695.2 Protobothrops mucrosquamatus
AACCCTTCCATTTTACTATTTTGCCTGCAAGTTGCTTGTTTATGGCAATGAATAAGACATAGAGAGTTGATGAAGGTGAGCTAGAAACCATGATGTAAACCATTAATCAGATTACAACTGAAGAACAAGCCAGGAACAATAACAAAAACAGCAAAACAACAATCCCAAACCAGTTGTTAGAGAGAACCTTTTTTTTTTTTAGTTCAACTGCATGTGGATCAATTAGACTAATCTAAATCTAGTCTTACTATTCTTTCTTTTAAAGTTCTGGGCAGGTCCCAGTGTCAGGATATTTATCTAGCTTTGTATTAGATACAGTACAATCAATTTTGATATTGGAGGGGGGACCGAGCTAGTTTGGATGGACGACAGACGCTGAATTTCTGCCTCCTTTGGACCATTGCAGAGAATTGATTAAGAAATATAACATCCAATTAAGGACTATAAAAATTTAAGAGATTATGAAACATAGTTACTTCCCTTGCTTTCCTCCTGAAGATTGGATTGTATTTGATTCGGTTTTGGACATTTTCTTGGAGAAGCTTTGAATTTGGATGTTCGGCTAAGAGACTTGAGATGCTTTTGAAGGCTGATGAGGAGAGGAGGAGCCCTATGATTGAAGACTGATAGGAGAAAAAATTTGGAGAGAGTTAAAGGAGTATAGCTAAAAAGATAATAGCTGATTTATAAGTCTACAGTGTGAAGGCCTGTTACTCCCTCCTTTTAGTCGAAGTGTTCAGATCTGGAGAAAGTGAAAATATCAAACACCTTGAAGACAGAGCCTTGATAAAGCATATGTAATAAAAATAGTTGCTGCCTTTGGGATTATTTATTTTCATCATGTTGCTTTTACGGAGATAAGTTGATAAGAACAAGATAAAGGGAGGAAGTGACGTGTATGGATTATAGACTGTGTAAAAGTTCTCAGCAGGTTAAGAACTCTTTTTGGTGGTTGGATGTCAAAACACAGCCAAAGTGCAGAAAGGGTTTGGCAAAGACCCAAAGCAGGCCTTAGATCTTCAGATTTACATCTGATTTGAGTGGGAAAAGCCTTAGAAATGGATGTGAGGGAAAAAATTGCCTGAGAAGTCACTGACTCAACCAGATAAACTTGATATTCTCTTACAAGAGTTAAGAGAAATGAAGATAAATATAAAAGAAATGAAGACAAATATAAAGAAGGATTTGAAGCAAATAAGGTCACAATTGAAATATATTGCATATTGTTAGTTGTTATATGAGAAGAAATATAGATAATAAAAACGGTCTCGGGGGAGTGCACTGTAGTATTTGTATTTTTATACTGTTTTTTATTTAGACTTATATGTATTATGTTTGTATTATTTGTATATGAATAAAATAAAAAAAATGATATTGGAGTGTCTGAATGGATGCATGTTTCAGAAAGCAGAAATTGTGGTTGGTAAATCTGAGTTGCAAATTCTAGAAGACAAATAAATAGCAACAAAAACATCTAATAAAGCTCTAACTATATGCTATCATCATGAGTAGACAAATTCCTTGTGTGTCCAACCATACTTGGCCAATAAAGAATTCTCCTCTCCTCTCTTCTCTCTTCCTCCTCCTCCCCCTCCTCCCCCTCCCCCCTCCCCCTCTATTCTATTCTATTCTATTCTATTCTATTCTATTCTATTCTATTCTATTCTATTCTGTTCTGTTCTGTTCTGTTCTGTTCTGTTCTATTCTTCTTCTTGTTTTTTTTTTTTTTTTGCTTTTGTAGCCAGATCTAGTAGTTTTAACTATCTAAAGGGTGGTAAAGGAAGAGTTCATACATTTATTATATATTTACAGAAGGGCAAGTGCCCTTCCACACACCTTTCCCTGCACTTCTATATAAATATTACCCCACCTCAAATGCCAGGTGTGTATACATTTGTAACATATCCCTAAAATAAATTAAATAAGGGAACTTGCTCTAATTAGACATATTCATGACCAAATCTTATCAACACTAGGCTGGAAATCTCTATCAACTGAAAGATCCCACTTAAGATTTCTGGGAAGGAGAGGGTAAACCTTAAACATTTCCATGAATGATTATAGGCAGAATCACTTCATTGTATCAGGGAAACATCTTTGAAGTTTTAACTTCATTTACCCCCAAGCAAATGTAATAAAGCTTCCTCTTTCTCTGTTACTTATTCTCTTCATGGGTAATTGAGGTCTGAGTAGCAAAAAATGTAAAGTAGCTGGAGACTACCTGGTCTGCGAGCCATATGAAGAATAATCTAGAGAATGTAGGCCAACTCGCCATGGCCAATTTGCTATGGGACAACTCACCACTGGATAATTCAATGCTGTATTAATTATTTCATTGAGTTACTTTTATTATTGGTGACCACATTTTTGTCAAAATTCTTGTAATTCTTGTATTTCTGGATTGACTTTATTTTATTATTATTGGCTACGGTTTCATTGAAATTAATTTCACTTTTGTATATTTTGAATTGCCCAGTGGTGAGTTGTCCCATGGCAAATTGGCTATGGCAAGTTGGCCATAGTAAGTTCATTATGGTGAGTTGGCCCATTCCATTGCCTAGAAGCCCTTAACCCTATATGTAACTAGGCTATAAGTTGTAGTCTGTCTTGGAGAACACATTAATTCATTCCAACTTTAGGATGCAATCTTAGAGGACATTTTCACTATGCTTATTGTCTAGACTTAGAGTGAGACAGAAAGAGTAAGAGATTAAATTTCAAGGGGACACTTACCAGAACAGATCTAAAAATGACATTTCTTTCAGCTCAGAGAAGAATGCGTATTCATTTCTCACATACTGTGGGTGACAAAATTCCAAATTTAGGTTAGGTTAGGTTAATTTAATTTGTATACCGCCCTTCTCCCGTAGGACTCAGGGCGGTTCACAGCATATTAAAAACACAAATACAATATACAAGATACAAAAAATCATACAAAAATACACAAAATAACCCCACTAAAACCTAATTAAAAGCCAAATATTGATTGCTGTATTCCCATTAAAATTACTTTTTAA
>NW_015404120.1:0-3017 GCF_001527695.2 Protobothrops mucrosquamatus
GGGAGCTGATGGATGCCAAAGAAATTGTGCAGTAAACAGTGATGTGTCTTCCCAGAAAGAATAAAGAGGAGGAAACAGGGATGAAAAGGACCAGGGATGAGAACGGTGGAGTATTTTCCATAGGAAGAAAGGTTAAGTCGTGTTTTGCTTCTCAGTTTATGGAGGAAAGGCAGCTAGGAAAGGATGCATCAAAGATGGATAAGCTCATGCACAGGGTGTCATGTGTCTGATTAACGAAACACTTAAAAGTGTTTGCAGCGTTGACACAGGGCACAGAAGCGGAGAAATCCTGGCATATTTAACAGTGCAAAAAACAGGGTAGACAATCGGGCTGCTAGCTACAGGTAATAGCAATAGCCCTTAGACTTATATACTGCTTCATGGTGCTTCACAGCCCTCTCTAAGCGGTTTACAGAGTCGGCATATTGTCCCCAACAATCTAAGTCCTCATTTTACAGACCTCGGAAGGATGGAAGGCTGAGTCAACCTTGAGCTGGTCCAAGATCGAACTCCTGGCTGTGGGCAGAGTTAGCCTGTAATACTGCATTCTAAGCAGAAGGAAGGAAGGAAGGAAGGAAGGAAGGAAGGAAGGAAGGAAGGAAGGAAGGAATAGCACTTATATACTGCTTCAGATTGCTTTTACAGCCCCCTCTAAGCGGTTTACAGAGTCAGCATTTTGCCCCAACAATCTGGGTCCTCATTTTATCCACCTCGGAAGGACGGAAAGCTGAATCAACCTTGAGCCGGTCCAGGATCGAACTCCTGGCACTCGGCAGAGTCAGCCTGCAATGCTGCATTCTAACCATTGCGCCACCACAGTTTAATCCTCCACTTATGACCAGAATTTCTGTGGCTAAGCAAGGAGGTTGTTAAATGAGTCACGCTGGGTTTTACGACCTTTTTTTGCCACGGTTGTGAAATGAATCACAAAGAGAATCAGGTGGTCGTTAAGCAAATCCAGCTTCCCCATTGACTTTGCTTGTCGGACGCCTGCTGAAAAGATCAAAAGTGGTGATCGCATGACTCTGGGATGCTGCAACTGTTGTAATACATGCCAGTTGCCAAGCATTCTGAATTTTGATCCCGTGGTCTTGGGGACGCTGCGACGGTTATAAGCAGGAGGACCCATTGTTAAGTCAAGGAAGTGACTAAATGAATGGTTCTGAGTTGAGGACTATCGGTATACACATCTTATACACGCAGGATTGTGGCCATAAGATAGCTGGGCTCTTATGCCAAGCCCCAAATCATGGTTTATACCAGTGGTGGGGTTCAAATATGTGAACAACTGATTCTCTGTGTGGATGCCGCTTCCGGAAGTCCATTCTGGGCCTGGGCAACAAAAAATTAGCTATCGGTTCTGCCGAAGTAGTGCGAACCAGCTGACTGCCACCACTGATTTATACTCTAATGGGGCTGGGCTAACCATGTTCCCGCTGTGATTTATAAGCTACTACCTTTAGTCTGGCAGAGCAAGCTGGAAATAACAGAATAACAGAGTTGGAAGGGACCTTGGAGGTCTTCTAGACCAACCCGTGGCTCAAGCAGGAGACTGTTCCAGAAATCATGGGTGCTCCATCCCTGGAGGTTTTTAAGAAGAGACTGGACAGTCACTTGTCTGAAAAGGTATAGATTCTCCTGCTTGAGTGGGAGGCTGGACTAGAAGACCTCCAAGGTCCCTTCCAGCTCCTATTCTATTCTATTCTATTCTATTCTATTCTATTCTATTCTATTCTATTCTATATTTCATTCTGTAATTCTATTCCATTCTATTCCATTCTATTTCATTCTGTAATTCTATCTTATCCTATCCTATCCTATCCTATTCTATTCTATTCTATTCTATTCTATTCTATTCTATTCTATTCTATTCTATTCTATTCTATTCTATTCTATTCTATTCTAAATGATCGTCCAATCCCTTCTTAAAAACCTCCAGTGATGGATCACCCACAACTTCTGGGGACAAGTCGTTCCACGGATTAATGGTTTTAACTGTCAGGAAATTCTTCCTTTTCTCCAAATTAATTTCTCCAAACCTTAAATACACTTGACAAAAGGTCAAGTCATAAAAATGGCCCTTTGACCCCCCAGTATCAGCGGGCACCAATCGCATGAAGACGTTTTCCTGGCTTTTGAGGACTTTGCGGCTGGAACCGAGTCCCCAATTCGGAAATGTTTGCTTTGACAGATCACATTTTGCAAGCTGCAAAATGGACAATTTGAGGGCTGCTGACCTGACCCCGATCTTGTTACCTCCCAGAGACCTACAGCATGGATCTGGGGCCAAGTTGGCCTTTCCTTTGGATACCTGATGCAGCTCCTTGCTGATGGGATCAATGGAAGGGAGTTTTAATTGGGAAGATTAACCGGAGGAAGAACAACTAATACGAGTTTGTTTGCAATTACCAGCTGCTTTTGTTCTCTGAAGCTGATTTTGGCAGGTCTCCACGTTACCTCTTGCTACCGTGGCTGCTTCTCAATTTTGCTAAAATAGGTCATAGGTAGTACACCTGGCACCTTCGGCCTCTCAAATTACAATCCTCATTAGCCCCCCCACACACACACACACACCAAGCATGGACCATGAGCAAGGGGCATGGGAGATCTAGTCCCTCAACAATCTCCAAGAAGATTGCAAAGCAACAGCCCTGTAATAATTCCATTTATTTATTTATATGCTTTTCAGACTTTATTCTCTCCCTAGGTGTTTTTGGCTAAGGCAAAATAACCCTTATTTATCTGCAGCTCAAAGGAAAAAGATGGTTCCGTCCCAGGCGACTGATGGACCCTGAGAGGTTCCTGATGGAGCTTGGGCCATATCCGGAGGATCTGGTCCACGACTCGGCGGAAAATCAGGCGGCGGCATGGGAGACAACTGCCGCGGCGGCATTGGACCGAGTCGTGCCTTTGCGGCCTCTGACCCGACGTGGATCTCGACCATCCCCTTGGTTTACCGAGGGGCTGAGAGAGATGAAACGTCGGAAAAGACGCCTAGAGAGCAGTTGGAGGACCAG
>NW_015404121.1:0-3017 GCF_001527695.2 Protobothrops mucrosquamatus
TAAGAGCATGCAGACATTAATTCAAATTTACCATCTTGACCAGCATTTCCCAAATCCTTACAACTAAAGTATTTCTGACCAGAGATTGGAGGTAGACTTTGTTTAAAATGTGCAGTGTTGTTTTTGGTTTAAACCCTGCAAAAATTAATTGTGAAACTTTTTATTTCAAAAGGCCCAAAGAACCCTAGAATATACAAAAGCTACCACCATTTCTTTACCGAATTTCAGAGCATTTTACAATGTAGCCCAAAATTTTCAAAAGGAATCCCTAAAGCTCTAGAAAACTTTTGTGGATAATACAAAGGAGTGGAAGACTTGATAGCTAAAGAGGTCTGCCTTTCATATTCTTTAGATATCATACTATTGTTTTAGAAAATATTCTCTTTACTGTGGGAGTTCAGTTATTATTGTCAGTTCAGAAGTCAATGGTATTTTAAATAAGTTTTTAAATACAATTTGGTTCAATTTAAAGGCAATAAACATTTATTTATTCATGAATTTATGAATGTGTACTTTGCCATTGAATTATGGTCTTGTCAGAGAGCATATTATTTACTTCTTAAGCATAGAAAATATTTTTTAAAAAAATACTTTTTCTAATAAAATCTTAAATTATTTAAAGGAGCTACAGGTAGTCCTCAATTTACAACAGTTCATTTAGTGATCGTTCAAAGTTACAACAGCACTGAAAAAAAGTGACTTACAACTGTTTTTCACACCTATGACCATTGCAGCATCCCCATGGTCACATAATCAGAATTCAGATGCTTGGCAACTGATTCATATTTATGACCATTGCAGTATCCCAGGGTCATGTGATCACCTTTTTTGACCTTCTGACAAGCAAAGTCAATGGGGAAACCAGATTCACTTAACAACCTGGTTACTAACTTATCAACTGCAGTGATTCACTTAACAACGGTGGCAAGAAAGGTCGTAAAATGGGGCAAAGCTCACTTAACAAATGTCTCACTTAACAACCAAAATCTTGGGCTCAATTGTAGCTCAGTTGTTGCTTTTGCTGTAGGAAATAACAAAAAAAAAATAGCAAGAATTGTTCTGAAGCCTGCACAAATTTATTTATTTATTATTTATTTATTTATTATTTAGATTTATATCCCGCCCTTCTCCTCGTAGGACTCAGGGCGGCAAATAATGTGGACCACTTAGCAAAAATGTGAAGTGAAGGGGGGGGTTTCCAGTGACACAAAGGAATCATGACTCCCCTTGGCATTAAAACAGAATATAATTCTGTTATGTAGCATACCTAAATACAGAAAGTTAGCAAACAAGGGTCTTCATGCTTTGTGATTCCAATCTGGGAAATAAATTCACTCTGAAAAATCTAATTAAATTGTTTGACTAACCTGTTTCTATAGTTAAGAACCCATAAAAATGCTTTGAAGTTTGTTATTAATGTCAGAAAAAAATAGTAGTAGAAGTGCATATTCTAATGTAATATGAGCTCACTGTGGCTTAGGTATGAGGTGTGAAATCTGTCTCTGTGTACTGTATATTGAGATAAAATATTCTCTGTTGACCTGATTCTAAGCTTTTTCTGAGCCCACCTCATACAGTACCTCTCCTACTATGAGCTCATCTATTCCTCTCTTACTTCTCCAAATATTTTTACTACATGCTTGCTCACCCAAAAGGGTCTCACACTTAGATTTTATTATTATTTATTTATTAAACAAATGTATACAGCTGCCTAACCCACAAATAGGTGACTCCAAGAGGTTTACAAAAATTTTAAAGATCCATCATATAATAAAAATCTATAAAAAAAAAAAAACACCCTACCTCACTTGCCTGATTTGTTCTCAGTGGTATTGACCGGAAATTCAATTATATCCCTATCCAGACACTAAAACTGAGGCAGCTGCACATGTAGTTTTGCTATGTTCTATCTATCAGCCTTGGAGGATAAAGTTAATCCTTTCTGTAATCACAAATTACCTGGACCAGGTAATAGGGAACTTATGCTACCAATTAAATGACCAAGAACAATTAGTCAATGGAATAGCGTAATTCCCAGCGTTGTCAGTGCTTCATGACTGGAGGTTTTCAAAAATAGACATTTGACCAGGATGATGTAAGGTCTCCTGTCTTGAGCAAGGGGTTGGACCAGAAGACCTCTGAGGACTTTTCTAACCTAATGATTCTGTTCTATATTCTAAAATCTCTAGAAAGGTGATGAAAAGTTGGGCCATAGAGGTGGCTATCGGAAACCATCGGGTCTGAATGTAACATAGACTGAATGTAACACAGTTATTTATTGATTTACTTATCAAATTTGGATAGCCACCCATCTTTCAAAATGCAACTCTGAGCAGCACACACAATCCAGTAACAACAAATATAAAAGCAGGCAATATAAAAATATAAAATCTGGTTTTTTAAAAAAAAATATTATATAAACAAATATAACAACTCTATTCTGGACCGGGACGCCTTACGCACGGTCACCCATGCCCTTGTCACTTCCCGCCTGGACTACTGCAATGCTCTCTACATGGGGCTCCCCTTGAAGAGCACCCGGAGGCTCCAGCTAGTTCAAAATGCAGCCGCGCGAGCGGTGTTGGGAGGGACTCGTCGCTCCCATGTTACGCCGCTTTTGCGCGAGCTGCATTGGCTGCCAGTGGCCTTCCGGGTGCGCTTCAAGGTGCTGACTATTATCTTTAAAGCGCTCCATGGCATCGGACCTGGTTACCTTCGAGACCGCCTCCTGCCACAGATTACCTCCCACCGACCTGTACGCTCCCACAGAGTGGGTCTCCTCAGGGTGCCGTCAGCCAGACAGTGCCGGCTGGCGACTCCAAGGGGGAGGGCCTTCTCTGTGGGAGCTCCCACCCTCTGGAACGAACTGCCCCCAGAGATCAGGGTGATCCCTGATCTCCCTTCCTTCCGCCGCGCCCTCAAGACATGGTTGTTCCAGCTTGCGGGACTGGCCTAAGGGATTTTAAAGGGGTTTTAATTACTTTTAATCAGATCACAGTTAAATATTTCTTTTTAAT
>NW_015404122.1:0-3016 GCF_001527695.2 Protobothrops mucrosquamatus
TTATAATGTAATGTAATAATACAATAACAGAATAACAGAGTTGGAAGGGCTCTTGGAGGTCTTCTAGTCCAACCCCCTGCCCAAACAGGAAACCCTATACCATTTCAGACAAATGGCTGTCCAGTCTCTTCTTAAAAATTTCCAGTGTTGGAGCATTCACAGCTTCTGGAGGCAGGTTGTTCCACTGGTTAATTGTTCTAACTGTCAGGAAATTCCTCCTGTGTTCCAGGTTGCTTCTCTCCTGGATTGGTTTCCATCTGTTGCTTCTTGTCCTGCCTTCAGGGGCTTTGGAGAATAGCTTGACTCCCTCTTCTTTGTGGCTGCCCCTCAAATATTGGAATACAGCTATCGTGTCACCCCTAGTCCTTCTCTTCATTAGACTAGATCTGAGGTCCCCAACCTTTGGGGCACCAGGGACCAGTTCCAAGGAGAGAGGTTTTTCCGCAGACCGGAGGGTGCGTGGTTTTGAGTGCTGCCTGCATCCCGCGGATGGGGTTTTGCTTGTTTGTGTGGACCGGTTGCTGGCATGCCGTGGGCCAGTACCAGTCCATGGACCTGGGGAGTCGGGGACCCCTCAACTAAACACTTCCCGCAGCTGTTCATCATACATTTAATGAGGCTGAAGAAGGAGCCAGTCCGTAATGGCCCCGCGGTGCTCGTTTCTAACAGTTTCCACATTGTTTAGCAGCAAAGTCGCTCTTGAAAAGGACAGCCCTTCCCCTAATCAGGAGCTTCATTACAATAAATCGTTTCCCGTTGGGCGGCCTCCATCCTGGCCTTCCAGCTGAGGTGAGATTTAAGCCTCCAAGTCTGAGAAGTGACATTACTGGATCTGTTCCCAGGGAAACATGATTGTCCCTAAACAAGGACCGAGCCAGGTGGGATAAAGCCGCCTTTCTGATGCCGGACAAAGGCGGAGAAGTCAAAGGTCTTCGGATGAAACCTGATCGGCCCGAAGCAGGTAGCGAGCACGACCCCTCTCACTCTCGGCATAAATTAGGCTCTGAAAGAGGGCCAGTGTGAGTCTCCAGATAAAGGCATCATTTAGAGCGGAAGGTGAATGGAGAGGAGGGTCCCCTGGCCTGGCCCGTGGCCATCGCAATTGGACTCGTGAGGTGGGCTTGGAAATTCACCCAAGACACGCAGTTACGCTCTGTTGGGAAAAGCATGGCTGGCCCATCAAACCTTCAGCGATTCCAGATGGGTCACCAGGAATGTGACGGTGTTGGCAAATCATGCCATCTTCTCCAAGGAAGACTCTGTGGAGCAATGTTTCTCAACCTTGGCGAGGTGAAGACGGGTGGACTTCAACTCCCAGAATTCCCCAGTCAGCCATGTATATAGGACAGAGATGGCGTAGTGAGGGGCTACAGTAAGGGGGTGTCCAAACTTGGCAGTTTTAAGATGGGCGAAATTCAACTCCCAGAATTCCTCAGCCAGCCATGTCTTTAGGACAGGGTGTCCCAACCTTGGCAGCTTTAAGATGGGTGGACTTTAAAAATATGTCAGATAGATGTTGGAAATGTAAATATAACATAGGCACGTATTATCACATTTGATGGACATGTGGCAAGGCAAAGGCCTATTGGAGAAAAATACATATGTGGTTAGAAAAAATATTGGGGGAACAAGTGGATTTTAAACCTGAACTTTTTTTACTAGGTATTATGCCTGAAAAGACTAATAAGCAGAAACTATATTTAATCTTACACATCACTACAGCAGCGAGAATAATTTTTACACAATACTGGAAGAATGAAGGATTGCCATCAGAAGAAGAAATAATCAGGAAAATATTGGAATGTGCAGAGATGGACAGATTAACTATGAGGTTGAAAGATAAAGAAGATACAGACTACTATCAAATTTGGAACCTATTTTATCCTTGGCTAGAGGAAAGAATGAAGGATTAGGAATTGAACATGTATTAGCATAGCAAACTCCAGACAACTTGTTGATTGGAAAAATTAACATATGTTGATAAAAAAAACCAATAAAATCTTTATATATAAAAAAGGACGGGGTCTCCCAACCTTGGCAGCTTTAAGATGGGTGGACTTCAACTCCCAGAATTCCCTAGTCAGCCACGCTGGCTAAAGCCCACCAGTCCTAAAGTCTTAAACGTTAAGGCTGGTGGAGTTGAAGTCCACCAGTCTTAAAGTTGCCAAAGTTGGACACTCCTGTTGTAGCCCCTCACTCAGTACTTCTATCCATTCTGCGGAGGAGCCATTAATGACCATCCTTGGCGTATAGAGATGTCCATCCACCTGTGACTCCATATCGCCATGCCACCCGGTTACCCTTCCCTGTTTCTCACCAGCCTGGCACAGGACACTTTCTCCAAGAGTTGCCGGGGAGATCTGAGAAAATAGTTCAGGCTCGACTAGTACAGTGTTCCTCAACCTGAGGAACTTTGAGAGGTGTGGATTTCAACTCCCAAAATCCCCAGCAGGAACGTTGACCCAGACGTCCACACCTCTCAAAGTTCCTGAGAAAACCTGAAGTGGTGGACCTCAACATTGCTTCCATGTTCTCACCTGTTTCTGCAATGGTTGCAGGAATTGGATATGTCTGGTCTGGTGAAAAGAAGGGCCAGGGGCCACGGAATAGCAGTGCTCCAATAGTTGAGGGGCTGCCCCAAAGAAGAGGGAGTCAAGCTCTTCTCCAAGGCAGGACAAGAAGCAACGGATGGAAACTCATCAAGGAGAGAAGCAACCTAGAACTAAGGAGAAACTTCCTGACAGTGAGAACAATTAACCAGTGGAACCACCTGCCTCCAGAAGCGGTGAATGCTCCAACACTGGAAGTTTTCAAGAAGAGACTAGACAGCCATTGGTCTGAAATGGTCTAGGGCAGGGGTAGTCAACCTTGGCTCTTTTATGACTCGTGGACTTCAATTCCCAGAATTCCTGAGCCAGCTTAGCTGGCTCAGGAATTCTTGGAGTAATAATAATAATAATAATAATAATAATAATAATAATAATAATAATAATAATAATAATAATAATAATAATAA
>NW_015404123.1:0-3016 GCF_001527695.2 Protobothrops mucrosquamatus
TTCCGGCGTGTTGCACAGAACCCCACCCTGTTTTGGCTGGGCACCCTGGTACCTTTCAGATTCAATTCTTCCTTCGGTTGTACCTTCTGTCGACCCAGGCAGACCGCAGCGATGTGGCCCTTCTTTCCGCACGCTCGACAAATGGCGGAACGGAACCGGCATTCTGCTCGCTTGTGGCGTCCACCACATCCAAGGCAACAAAGCTCAGCTGGGCCCTTGTCCTGACGATCCTTGGACCTTCTTCCAGCTGCTTGGTAAAGCTTGTCCACCTCTTCTTCAGGATCTTCGTCCGAATCCTCGCGCACGTCTTCCTTGTGAATAGTGGCGGTCTCTGGAACGTTTCGCTTAGGCCTCATGTTTTTGACCGCCCCGCCGGCAGCTTCTTCGGCCGAAACCTCTTGCAGAGCATCTTGGAAGGAGACATTTTCCCTGGCGAACAGTCTCTGCTGCAATTCTGTGTTTCTCAATCCGCATACAAAACGATCGCGCAGTCGTTCCTCTAAGTCCTTGAAGTCGCACGGTTTAGCTGCTCTTCTCAAGGCCGCAACGTAGTCTTTTGCTGATTCTCCCACTCGCTGATCTCTTTGTTGAAACGTGTGTCTCCAAGCCATAACAGATTGCTTGGGCTGAAAGTGTTCCTTTAAAGTTTTCTTGAGGTCGGAGTATGATACCGTTTCCAGCGAGTTCGGGGCGATTAAGCTCTCGGCGATCTCAAAGGCATCTTGCCCACAAACGCACAACAATGTGGCAGCCTTTAAGCCTTCCTCCCGAATCTGGTTTATGCAGAAATACGTCTCGACTCTTGCCACGTAAGATTCCCACCTCTCGGGGTGAGAGACGTCGAATTCCGCTAAACGCCCAACTTTTGCCATGATCGAGGATCAGGTTTTCTTCTTTTTCAGCCCCCCCCCCACCCTCCAGCGATTTCGTACTGGCAGGAAACCTCTTGCAGGCTCAGGACACAACAAAAATAAAATAGCAATGGATAAAATTGACAACTATTTGTTGGAAGATTATACCACTAGAGGAGGGGAAAAGGGCAATGCTAAACAGAGAAATAACGCCAGAAGAATTGAGAGGGGCAATTTTAAGACTTAAGAATAATAAGACACCAGGACCGGACGGCCTCCCAGGGGAAATGTATAAAAATATGAGTGAGATTATAGAACCAATATTGTTGGAAATGTGTAACGAAGCTCTACATGAAGCAAAAATACCGGAATCGTGGAGGGAGGCATATATCACTTTAATCTTGAAAGAAGGTACAGATAAAAATCAAATCAGTAATTACAGACCAATATCCCTCTTAAATGCAGACTACAAAATATTTATGAATATAATAGCAGATAGATTGAAAAGAGTATTGAATGAGATAATACACCCGGATCAAAATGGCTTCCTTCCAAATAGACAAATAAGAGATAATAAAAGAATAATAGTAGACATATTGGAGTATTATGAAGCCCACCCAGAGAAACAAGCGGCCCTTGTTTTTCTGGATACTCAAAAGGCCTTTGATAATCTAAATTGGCAATTCATGATTAGGCAAATTAGACTTATGGAACTGGGAAGTAAATTTGAAAACATGATAGCGGCAATATATAAGAACCAGAAGGCTAGGGTAATAGTAAATGGGGACACCACCAACACATTTCAAATAACCAAGGGGGTACGTCAGGGATGCCCACTTTCGCCACTTCTCTTTATCCTAGCATTAGAAATACTTTTAAATAGAATTAGAGCAAACCGAGAAATAAAGGGAACGAAAATTAAAAGAGAGGAGTACAAAGCACAGGCCTTCGTGGACGATATGGTATTTATTATTGAAGAACCTTTGGAATCCGGTCCCATTCTAATACAAGAAATAGAAAAATATGGGGAAATATCTGGACTTAAAATTAACAAAAGGAAAACCAAAATGATAGTTAAAAACTTAACAACAATTCAGAAAAAAGAATTAGAAAAGGAAATGGATTTACAAATTGTCAAAAAAATTAAATATTTAGGGATATGGTTGACTGCGAGATGTTCGTCCCTAAAGGAGGATAACTATATGGTATTAGTCCAACAAATAAAGAAGGATTTGGAAAAGTGGGGGAAGTTACAACTATCGCTTTTAGGTAGGATCGCGACTATTAAAATGAACATCCTACCCAAATTATTATACTTATTTCAGACAATTCCCATATTATTAGATAAGAAATTCTTTGGAGAACTTAATAAAATTATTATAAATTATGTTTGGTTAGGAAAGAAGGCGAGGATAAAATTACTCTCTCTCCAAGACAACAGAAGTAGAGGTGGCTTTGGACTTCCGGCGTGGGAACTCTATTACAAAGCAGGAACTCTGGTCTGGATAAGAGATTGGGTTAACTTAAAGAAAAGAAGAATCTTAACACTGGAAGGGCACGATTTACAGAAGGGGTGGCATGTCTTCATGTGGGATAAAGGAAATAGGATACACTCATATTTCTATAGACATAAAATAAGAGATGCTCTGTTACGAACCTGGGAGGATATAAGGAAGAAACACTACAGGAAAATTCCCTGCTGGCTATCTACCATGGAGGCAATGATCCACCCTAACATGTTGGATATAAGCAAAATGCCCACATATTCAGAAATTTTAGACAAACAGGGGAAGTTCAAAAATAGTCAGTTACTAAAAGAACAGGGAATAACTATTGATTGGTGGCCATACTTACAATTGCAATCTAGATATAAGAAGGATGTGGAAGATTATGGAATTGACATGGAATTAAAACAATTAGACAAATTATTGATAGGCCCTGAAGGAAAATTAATATACAAAATATGTAACTATTTATTAGAATTTGATAGAGTAGAGGAGATAGTGAAAGAACCAATGATTGCATGGGCAAAAAACATAGGGCACAATATAGAATTAGAAGATTGGGAAAGAATTTGGAATAAAAATCACAAAATAACAAAATCCGCTGCATATAAGGAAAATCAATATAAAATGCTATATCGTTGGCACCTAGCCCCTGCAAGA
>NW_015404124.1:0-3016 GCF_001527695.2 Protobothrops mucrosquamatus
TCCTCCTGCTTGAGCAGGGGGCTGGACTAGAAGACCTCCAAGGTCCCTTCCAGCTCTATTCTATTCATCCAATGGTTGGGCCAGATAATGAAATTAACTAGCTTATCTCTGGATTAACCCAAAAAATTGGAAGGGCAACCAAAAGGATAAATCTCATGTGCTTCTATAGCCTGCCTGGCTGGAATTTTTATTCATTTATTAATAATTAAATTTATTAGGTGTAAGGTGCCTCTGGGGGGTTTACAACATCGCACAAGACTGACTACAAACAGCGGCATGACAAAGTAGCAACAATGGTTCCTTGAAAGATCTGCAAGAAATGCCATTTGCCTGCAAGCAAGAACTGGTGGGACCATAAAATAGGGAAAGCCATAGAAAAAGAAAAAGTCAAAGTGCTCGGGGACTTTAGACTTCAGACAGGCAGGCACCTGCCACAGACTTAACAATTATCGATAAGAACGACAAAAAAATCTGGATAGCCGGCACGGCCGTACATGGAGACAGCAGAACAGAAGAGAAGGAATTGTGGATGATAACAAAATATAAAAAAAACCTGCAAATGAAAATAGAGCATGGCAATAGAAAGCAAAGGTACTACCAACAATAGTAATAGGGACCTTGGGTGCAGTCCCAAAACAACTGGAGCATCACTTGAACAGCATCGGCATCGACAAAAATCACCACCAGTCAATTGCAAAAGGCAGCTTTATTCAGAACCGCTTACATCCTGCGATGATGCCTTTGATGGTGTGAAACATCCACATCTGCCTATCCCAGGTCCTTGGGAAGGACCTGATAGCTGGACAAAAATGCCAAATCCAGTCTGAACATCTGGCTGACTGGGCAATAAGATAATTATTATATATAACTGTGAGAGGGATCTCGGAGTCCTAGTGGACAATCATTTAAATAGGAGCCAGCCGTGTGCTGCAGCTGCCAAAAAAGCCAACACAGTGCTAGGCTGCATTAACAGGGATAGAATCAAGATCACGTGAAGTGTTAATACCACTTTACAATGCCTTGGTAAGGCCACATTTGGAATACTGCATCCAGTTTTGGTCACCACGATGTAAAAAAGATGTTGAGACTCTAGAAAGAGTACAGAGAAGAGCAACAAAGATGATCAGGGGACTGGAGGATAAAACATATAAGGAACGGTTGCTGGAATTGGGTATGTCTAGTTTAAAGAAGAGAAGGACGAGGGGTGACATGATAGCAGTCTTCCAATATCTCAGGGGCTGGCATAAAGAAGAGGGAGTCAAGCTATTCTCCAAGGTACCTGAAGGCAGGACAAGAAGCAACGGATGGAAACTCATCAAGGAGAGAAGCAACCTAGAACTGAGGAGAAACTTCCTGACAGTTGTAACAATTAACCAGTGAAACAACCTGCCTCCAGAAGCGGTGAATACTCCAACACTGGAAGTTTTTAAGAAGAGACTGGACAGCCATTTGTCTGAAATGGTATAGGGTTTCCTGCCTGAGCAGGGGGTTGGACTAGATGACCTCCAAGGTCCCTTCCAACTTTATTATTTAGTAAGGAACCACCAAAAATATCCCCACCAGCACTGACGGGACAAGCCACCGAGAGCAAACCCCACTCGCTTCTAGCACTGATGACGTCACCTAGTTGGATCACGAAACGTCTGCAAGAAAACCACCAAGATCAGAGAGCACCAAGGACCCCACAAATTGTCAATTTGTCTGAGATTCTTTAAGTTGGATGATTTACATAAACGGACCCTGCCAACTCTAAGATCTTGTGGTTTTCGAGTTCTGAGTGCAGGCTTCCTAAATGCAGAGGTCTTTTAGTTTTGCATTACCCTACATCTTCTAACATTTATCACAGAAAACTGGGAATACTTGTCTGATATGATGCATGGAGCCCAACCGACACACAAGAAGCTACCTTGATCTCCATGTGATGGATCACATCTCATCCCTTTCCCCACAGCTATTACTGAAGGGTTTTTTTTTCCTTACATAAAGTACAGAGAAAAAAACAACCCTCGCATTTCTTGTTCAAAGCAGGCACGCCACTGAAGCGACAGTCCCACCAAACAGATTACAAAATTCTGAGGTTCAGATCTAGTGAAAGAGAAGTTCTCTCGTATCCGGTCACACAAAATAGAAAACTATTTTGGGAACTCTTATTCTAAAAGTTAATGCTTTTCTGGACTTGCAGCAAGCCTCAGCATAATTTGGAGATCATGGGTTTTTAATATATATATATTCTTTTCTGTCTTGTGGGATCTCTTCAAGGATACATCGCAAAAGGTTCTTTTTTTTCAATCGTCCAAAGAATGACGTAAAAAGCCAGAAGACTTAGGATGGCGTGGCAAGATCTTACGCTGGTATAAATCTCCCCATTTTTAAACTGACATAAAACCCTTTGCTGGCTATTATTTTTGTATATATTACCTTGGTGTTTTCGTGTTTCATTCCAGACATGATCGGAATTTCAAAAGCCAAGTCTTTTTGTCCTCCCATTGCTTGTAGGACATAAAAAAAAAAATACAGAAGCCAAGGACATTTTTAAAAGCGGAGAAATGTGCTGAGGGGACTAAGGAGAACCTCATTTTCCTTGGATTTGCTAACTATAAATCTCTGAGCTATCGCATTGTTCGTATAAGCCTGATGGCGTTCCGTATTTTATGTGAAATGTTGGTGGGCAGTTGAATCGGACGCCGTGCTGCCATTGAGGGGGAATTCGTACCTGACTGTGGGAAGTCAGCCCCCCCCCCCAGAAAAGGAAATATTAAAAGGGCAGAATATTATATTTCCTCAAAGGATCTTAAAGAGGCAGAAAAGCATGCCCACTTTTTCTTAATAGCCCCAAGTCTCCCTCCCCCAAGCAGAAACCAGCTCTGTAGAAATGCAGATGTAACAATCCATTCAGGAAGGTTGGAGCCCTCCAGCTAGAAGCTTAGGAAGACAAAGATACCTAAAATCTACATACCCCACCCAAACTCTAAGACAGGACATAATAGGAGTAACCCACAGATGCCAAAGGGCACAC